>NC_081413.1:125588877-125684255 GCF_030272615.1 Cryptomeria japonica | reverse complement strand
GACTGATCTCGATTGTGGCTATAGGAATTACAAAAGAAGATAAAGAGGGAGGGAGAGAAGAAGAGAAAGAGGGATGGGGTATGGATGAAGGGAGAAGGGGAGAGAGAGAGAGAGAGAGAGAGAGAGAGAGGTGGGGATGGAGTATGGAGGAAGGGAGAAGGGGAGGAGAGAGAGAGAGAGAGAGAGAGAGGGAGAGGGAGAGGAGATAGGGAGAGAAGAAGAGGGGGGATGGAGGGAGAGGAAGAGATATCGAATCCGGGACACAATATGACACTATAATATCCCTATAGCACACCATATGACCTATAACGACACCAAATGGTGTCCTAAGGGGTCATAGAACACCATATGACCCTTTAGAACACCATATGGTGTTGTTATGGGTCATTGGTGTCCCAAGGGGTCTTAAGGGGTCACAAGACACCATATGACCTCTTAGGAAACAATACGACCTCTAATGACACCTAAGGGGTCATATGGTGGGCTAATAAAATGATATATTAAATTTAAAGTTATGAATAGAACATCATACAATGAGACTCCAAGTGAACAAACAACGAGGCTTCGCTAAAAAGCAAGTGTAAGAGCTTGACCTAACCCTAAGACTACTGCCTAAGTTCTAAAACATATGATGCTATTAAATTTGCAAGGTTATAAGACTGATCTCGATTGTGACTATAGGAATTACACACTTGATTTCTTTCATGGGTATGTACCATTCCAAGCTGTTTGACAAGTGATCATCATCATATACTACCACTGCCATGCATACAACAAACTTTAATTTCTTTAGGTGACAGGCATTGTGTAACAACATGCGAACTCTCGCATACCCACCACTATCATTCTACAAGACATCATTTGTGTTACTCTCCCTTTTTCTCTTCCTAACTGTTGTTTCCTTCTGAAAAACATATTGCAGGTACTCTTACTCATCATGTTGCTTTGTTGACACTATTATCCACATCTGCTCTTCTCATTCAAAACACATTCAAGAAGAATATTGCTGCAGGTTTCCTTGTTTGTCACGGTAATACACCCGTGGTTCAATTTCAAACCCTATTCCTCCTATTCAATATACACACACAAATCCATCAGTCAAGTTTCTTAGGAGAGCATACATGATAAAAATCAAAGAGGAAGTTGCAGACAAGAAATAAATTCACTTACTTCTATAGAAGTGCAGACACAGTTGCAGTGGGGTATGGAGGGAGGGAGGGAGAGAAGAAGAGAAAGAGGGATGGGGTAATGGAGGAAGGGAGAAGGGGAGAGAGCGAGAGAGAGAGGGATGGGGTATGGAGGAAGGGATAAGGGGAGAGAGGGAGGGATGGGGTATGGAGGAAGGGAGAAGGGGAGAGAGCGAGGGAGAGAGAGAGGGATGGGGTATGGAGGAAGGGAGAAGGAGAGAGAGAGAGAGAGAGAGAGAGAGAGAGAGAGAGAGAGGCACCTTGTATGCATTTGAGAGGGGGAGACAATATGCTTACATGTGTATATATATGTTTAATATATTATATATTATATGTATATACACATTATATATACAATATCATATTATACACATATTATATAGTACATATATTAAATGTATACACATATTATATATAGAATATCATATTATACAATAGCGCGTACGCGCTATTTATAGTAAAAAGGGCGTGTATGTGTTGTTTATAGGAAAACAAGTGCGTACGCGTTGCTTACATCATAAGTACCCTGTATGCACTTTTTAAACTTGTAGTACACGCTTTTGACTGTTTAGGCTTGGAAATAGGCCTAGATGACAAAGCTACGGTTTGGAAGTTTGATTTCCCTCCATTTCTCTCATTTTTGACGCGTTTTATTTTATCAACTTGGTTTATCGACTTTGTCATCATCAGGTTTACACTTCATCAAGTGGGTAACCCATCTTCTGAGCTTTCTAACCATATAATTTTTTTTCAATTTGAACAACAATAACATATTATTATTGAATTTCTTTTACCAGTGTCTCCATAGTTCTCACAGACATAGGTGCACCATTTTTTGAATAACTTTTGATATACTTATCCAAATTTTAAAAACTTTATATATTATTGTAGTGCACTTGATTCTTTACAAAAAAAAATTTTTAAAATTGTATTTTCGAATTGTTTAGTGCAACTTATGCTTCACGCACGAACAAGTACCTAATTTTCAGGATGTGCTCGATTGGAAAAATCATAAAAAAACAATACTCAACAAAAAATTACAAAAAAATACACATCTTCTAGTGCTCACTCTTAACTATCTTTCTGCCAAAGGATTTGTTGAAATAATAAATCTAACTATGACTTTTTTGATGCGCACGTCAGACACTATGTTATATTTTTTAGAAAAAAATTAGGGTCAGTTTTTCGTGCACGAAGGATTTGGCCCCCTTAATCTTATCCAATTTTGAAAAAGTTTAGTAGTTTGGAAACTAGATTCAGAGTAA
Source organism: Cryptomeria japonica (assembly GCF_030272615.1). NCBI lineage: Eukaryota > Viridiplantae > Streptophyta > Pinopsida > Cupressales > Cupressaceae > Cryptomeria > Cryptomeria japonica. The sequence goes on along the minus strand of NC_081413.1, from coordinate 125,681,803 downwards.
TACAATATTTGTTCTTTTATTATCTTCATATCTTGAGTGGATGACTTTCAAATTTTGCCTCCAAGTTCAGGTTCACCTGATTTCAAAAAAAAAGTGTCCACTTATACCCCCATTTTTTACCACCATCTTTGTGCACTTACCCATTGAAACTAATGTCTACCTCAAGAATCGTTCTAGGTTTTTATTGAGAGGAGGGAAATTCTAAGATTGAATCGGGAGCAAGGTCTAAATCCAGAAACCCTTTATAAAATTTAGGGTAGATGAGGAAAGATGACACCCCAGATCTAATTTCAATGGGCCTTAAAGATTTAACACTAATATCCATATTAATTATCATTACACAGTTTGAATATTTCCTATTTTTATCACTAATATCTACAAATTTACCCAGGTGATTACCTATTTTCCTGATAATTTCTATATCCATTAATTCTACTAGTAGGTTAGGGATCATAACTAGTCTATCTACCTTAAAAGATTTCAGTTTGTTTGGGTTAAAATCCGATTGCCATTCTAGAAAAATAAAATCAAAACCTTTGAAAGTTGGAGATTTACCTGTTAAGAATTCCTCCTTATGCCTCGAGTTTCCACAATCAATATACAAAAAACCCTCAATCAAGATAGCTATACTTACTATCCATTTGAAGGAGGACTTGAACCAGTCTACAATAGCCTCTAATGGAATTCCAAGTCCCCGCCATCTAGCAAAAACCCCAAAAGCCTTGCAAGATTGTTGAATCCTCTTAACCAAATTATCATTAATCTCTAGAATATTTGCCAAATCTATATTAGGGCTCATATTTGTGATCGGCTCAGCCCTTGAGGGTTTAGGAGGTGTCAAAAATTTCTTGCCCTTACCCTCAGAAGCCCTAGGTCTAGTTTGAATACCAACCGCATGAGATCTGACCTGGGAAGCTGGTTTTATGAAACCTTCCTCAAGATTCTGCAAATGGTTAAACCTATTGGAGATGACCGGTGTAGTGCCTCCTTGGCAGCGGTTGTTCATTTTACTTTGCTCGCCAATTCTAGCCATTAGAGGGTTTTTCATAGCTGCCATGCGAAACCTCCTAGGTTTCGCCACTTGCCATTCTGAATTATTCTGAGGCTGGGGAGCCCTATTCCCCGGGTTGCAGACCATGGGCGCATATTTGGTTCATTCGAAAAACCACGTCTGTTGAACAAGGTCCTAGAGACTTCCGCAAAGGAAATCGTGATGACAAATTTGCTCAGTTCATTCGCTTCATTTTTTTGAGACGAAATTTTTTTTTTTTGGTTCATTAATTATTTTTTTTGGAAATCACGATTACAAATTCGCTCGGTTCATTCAGGATTATAAATATTATTATTTTCCTTATATTTAATGTATATTATTACACTTGTGACCTTTTTTATGATGACAACAAGTATTATGGGATGCTTTCTCATCATCATAGTTGGTAGTGATCTAGGAGAATGGATGGGATCCATGATGCAGTATGGGATGCACTGGAATTCCTCTTTCTACGTTAGATGTACTCAAGGGATTATGTGTTATTGATCTAGGTAAATGGGAATATAAGGTTGTCACCCCTTTTCCTTTTGCTAGTTCTTGTCATTGTGTGTACATCTGATGTTGTGTAATTTATTCACATTGTTTTGCATGTGTACAAGTACATCAATCACATGGAAAAATATTGGATTTGAAGCATTGACTCTCATACTCTTTTATGTAGATTTAATTAGAATCATAATCTCAATTAATGATTAAGGATTAGGTCTTTTTATTCGTGTATAAAATACACTGCCTCTAATTACAAGAAAATGATATGTAAGAAGGCCCATCTTGAATAAACTCATGAGCATCAGGTCTAGTTCTAGGGATTTATCTTTTTACATGAGTTTATATTATTTATTGCAATGTTGCATATTTATAGTGTAGAGATACTACACTTTTTGTATTTGAGTAAGGTTGTGAAGCTATCTCTTATGATTGAAAAGAAGTTTCTTGATTGATCAAGAGGATATTGAAGGTGTAGCTAGATTCAAAATAATAATTTGGTAGTAAGTAGTGGTGGTTATTATATATTGTGGCTAACCTTATTCTTAATTAACTAATGGAGAGATCTATTATATCCAAAAACCAATGCCAATAAATTAATATGATAAACTCTAAAATTTAAAAATAAAATTAATCTATGAGACTATAATATCTTATCACAAATCAAATTATACAACATAAAAGTAGAAAATACAATAATGATGCCTAAATTATCCACTTTTTTTTTGCATTATTTTGACATTTTTTCTTTATAAATATATAGAATTATAATTGCAATCAATGTCAACTCAAAGCCAACTACTAATACAAGTATACAAATGGTTTCCTAGTCCATGAAAAATAGAATTGTACATTTAAAAGAGAATTGTATTGGAGTGATTCAAAAAAAATTAAATAAGAAAAATATATGGACAAATGTATTCCAACATAATAACTCTATTTAAATGGATTTTATGTTTTCAACAATAAAAATGAGACTTTATTAAGAGTTGGGGGTTAAGCCACTTAAATATTTTACATTTTTGTGTGTATGTATATTCTCTATGATTGTAGGGAATGCAAATTTTCTTGGCATGTTTATAATGTCAGGAATTTATGAAAATATCTGGGTACATTCCCACAATAATGGATTATAAACTTGGGACCAAAAAACATTAAAGATGGGTAAAAAAAATTTGCGAACACCTTCATTTATTCTTTAAAACTATCCACCCTCATTTTATAGATTTCCTCAAAATTAAATGAGTTTTCCATGAAGTATAGTTTTAAAATATTTTGGTTTTATTATGATTTATTTTTTTTATATTCTATTGAACATAGGGTTTGCACCAAACATCAAGCTATCAATTCTATGTATGGGAAAAGATAGTAAATTACTAAAAAAATTCTAAAAAAATATCTACATTAGGGATTGATTAGCTCTGCCAACAAAAAAATTGAATTTAGATACATACAAAACAAGTTATACCTGACGTCATACACCCTTCTCTAAATTATAATTGGTTTGATTTCAAAAGTTAATTAAAAAATATTTTTAAACATGTTACAAAACCAAATCCAAATTAGATATTAGTGTTACATATCTACATTTAAAAATATAGAATTTTATTCTTTTGTAAATAAAGGTTATGTGCAAAGTCACTTTTTAAAATATTATTTACTTTATTAAAAAAAATTATTGAAAATTATGTTAAAAATTTACAATTTAATTCTAATTTAAAAAAAAAATATTTAATTGCTATAAGTGTTTTAAAAAAAAAAATTAGTTCAAAATGAATTATTGTAAGATGACCCATTTCTATAAAATAATGAGATTCATGGACACTTTGTAATTGCATAGCGATAGGGCTACATTTTTTCTTATCTACCAAATTTAAATAATTTTAATAAAAATCATTTAATAAAATTATTTATAAAATGTATCAAAAAATTTAATATAAAATAAAAAACTTCCAACAACTAGATTCATAAATCAAATAATTGTAATAAAAATTATTTAATAAATAAATCTAATAAAAATTATTTAATAAAATTATTTATATAATGTATCAAAATTTTCAATATAAAATAAAAGACTTTGAGCAACTAGATTCATAAATATTAAATCTAATTTTTTTATTAGCATTTAAAGAAGAAACAAACTATAGTTAAAAGTATTTCTACAAAATTAAAATGATTTTTTCGAATACCATTTTAAGTGGAAGGTTGAAAGGTTCTCAACCTCTAGGGACTTTTATGTCTATGTAGTTGTTTCATGCCAATTTTTTAAAAGTTGTTTTTAGTATTACTTAATTGATATATTTGCTCATCTAAAAAACTTCTTTTTCAATTTATTTTTTTTAATGGAAACTGTCTTTTGTAATCAACTTAAAAGTCATGCATTTAAGTCTTATTTTCCTTGATTCCTCCTCTTCTTCAGGCATAATTTAAGTATAGTAAAAAGATCATTTATAACATACATTAGGTTTCCACAATCCATAAGATAGAATCAGCTGCTTCTGGAATAGACTGTGTGTAATTTTTTGCATCAACGTTTTGAATCACAATTTGTGATCCATCATCAGGATGAATGGATAGAGAGAATGCAGAGTGGGGATGATGGATCAAAAAAAAAAAAAAAAATTACACACGGTCTATTTCGGAAGCAACTGATTCCAAGATCATTTATGTTGAGATAATGAACAGCCTATACACAAAATGATTCAATCATTAAAAATTTATAGAAGGTATTTTACTAAAATATTAAACTTAAAAAGAAGAAATCAAACTTCAAAATATATATGTAGATATCTCTACTAAGTTGTTTGTAAACAACACCTTAACAAATATTCAAATCCACTATGAAAGTTAAGTAAAGACATTTAGTAATATAAAGTTTTGTTAAGTCATTCTTGTGGTCTACAATTTATTCATTTTAACAAAATACTTAATGTAAAATTTTATTAAATTTGAAGAAAATATATTTAAATTTAGAAGAAACAAAACCTTTAAAAATATTTGAGAGTTGTAGCAGTGAAGCAACAAAACTTACACTTCTCAATTCAACGAGGGTTTTCCAATCAACAACTACAAACTTTTCATAGTAAAACTCATTTTTGGCTTATGCGATACAAAATATGGTGTCCCATATCTAATTTTTTTAAACTCCTTTTTTGGCTACTCCATTTTTGTTTTTTGGATTGTGGAGATGTTCCAATTTCAATGTATATCTCTATAAAATTTTGAAATAGCTCTATGAGGGTGGGGCTAGGGCTTAGTGGGTGAGGTATTTTGGACTTCATTCTATTTGTTACAATATTTGACACCATGAGGAACTTTGCTGGTCTCGGATGTAAATTTTGTAATTTTGTCAAGATTAATACAAAAACTTCCTGCAAAGCAGTTCACCGAGTTTTAAAAAAAAATTGTTACAAGTGCATTATAGTGTATGTCAAGTATTCAAATTTAATAAGATCGGTTTAAATATTACAAATGATAATTTCTTATACTATTTGATCATAAACCCTTCTACAGTTTGTCTTCTATAATATTATTTCTATTTCACTTCTAGGAGGAAAGTTATTTGAGTGATTATGGAACCCTATGAATAGGATACTATGTATATGTTCCTTGAGAGATTATTTTAAGGACTACATGGGTACTTCAATCACATTTAGAATTATGCATGTGGATAGTCCTTAGGCAAACGATAACCCTAGTTCCCAAGTTGATAAGGGATGGTTTAGAGAATAGCAATAGTTATTGGGGTTTTTCCTATACTTGTTTATCTCTCTCTTTAATATGATTTAGTTAGAGGATGAATTATGCATTAGATGGTTGTGAACCCACCTTTCTATTTTATGTGTCTTGAGATATAGGTATCAGTCAATAAATAAGAATTTTACCATTGCATGTATCTACTCTAAGGATTGTTATGTTTTTCTTTCTAAAATGTAATCCAATCTTCGATGGAATTTTAGAGTCAATATCATCATATTTTGACTTGATGTGAATGTGTAATATTTCCTATAATATTTTTTAATAGTTGAACTTTATGTGTTGAGCACTATGACCTTTAGTCTTGGATCAATGACAAGTATAGGAAGGTATAGGTTAGCCTCAATTATTGCATCGAGACCTATATTCTTCCAAGGAGAAGGGTATGATAAAATTAGCTATGACATGGTTATGTATGAGCTATAGAAACTTGCTAACTTTTAACTTAATGATAATGTTGAATTAAGTCATTATGATATGATTGTCTGAAGAAATATTACCATGTGTACATATGTGTTTAAATATATGTTAAGCTTAGGAGATTGGAATTCCTTGTGACTATTTTGCCAGCTATAGGATCCAAAGGTAAGTATTACCAATTATGGTATAGTTTTTTATCATTATATCTATTTGGTGGATGATTGTGTGCTAATCTTTATGATTGGTAATATATAGAATGTTATTTAATTAGAAGAAAGATATTGTTTACTATTTTATTTTTTTGATAAAAGTGAATAAACCACTGAATTATATTAATATTGCTTACTATTACTACTATGGGGATATTTTTTTTCTAATAATGTATTTCAAATGACCATTAAATGTTTAGTGAAGGGACTTTAATTAATTTAAGCATTTATATTGATTAAATTGAATTGTTTTTAATAGAGGGTAAATCATGTGGGTTCAAATTGTTGCTTAAATGTGTTGGTAAATTGATCCCAAGACCTATAAGAGCATTTTATTCTTAATTGATTCCTTTGGGGTAATGTGATAAGATTAACAAACCCTATAGTGTAAACCCTAAAGAAAATATTTTTATATAATTTTTCTCATTCCATCCAATGTTAAAATGTTGAGTTGATATTGATACAAGAGCTAACTTATTAGTATCAAAAATAGGGTTGAGAAGGGACTCTATGAGGAATAGGTAGATGATAATTGATCTATTGGCATAATTTTTTCCACTCATCTTGATATGATCACAAAAATTATAAACCTTATGATCCACTTATAGATAAGATTATACTCTAGAACAAGAGAAGTTAGGGAGCATGGCCTACAAAAATAAGTATCTATTCATATCATAGAGTTAGTAAAATTTCATTAGTAGCATGCATGTGATAAATTCGATGAGACACTCGTCTCAAAAGTTTATTCACTCGTCTCAAAAGTTTATTCTTAGTAGTGGCATATCAAAAAGAAGTGTTTATAACATTCTTTTTATTGAGGTGCGCCTATAAAAGTGTTTATTGTTAAATTAGTCCAAGTGACTAATAGTATATAGGCACTAGTCTTAGTTTATAGTAAGACACTAATGCATTTTGATTGTGTACTTATTAAATTAATGATGATATAAATGATCAATGGGATTAGAAACATTATTAATGTCCTTATATGATGTATATTATTACACTGGTGATCTTTTTATGATGAAAAAATGTATTATGGATTCTTTCTCATCATCATAATTGACAGTGATCTAGGAGAATGGATGGGGTCCATGATGCAATATGAGATGCATTTGAATTCCTCTTTCTACCTTAGATGTACTCAAGGGATTATGTGTTATTGATCTAGGTAAATGGGAAGATCCTTGGAATAAGGTTGTCACCCCTTTTCCTTTTGCTAACTGGTCATTGTGTGTACATGTGATGTTGTATAATTTATTCACATTAATTTTTATGTGTATGTAGGTACATTGATCACATGGAAAAAATATTGGATTTGTATGTAAGGATTTGTCTTTTTATGCGAGCCTATATTATTTATTTCAATGTTGCATATTTATGGTGTAGAGATACTACACTTTCTATATTTTAGTAAGGTTGTGATTGATTAAGATGATATTGAAGGTGTAGCTAGATTCAAAATAATAATTTGGTAGTAACTAGCAGTGGTTATTATTTACCATGGCTAATTTGTTCTTCGTTAATTGATGGAGGGATCTGTTATATCCAAAAACCAATGCCAAAGAATTAATATCATAAAACATAAAATTAAAAATTTAATCCACAAGACTATATTATCTTATGAGAAATTGAATTATACAACATAAAAGTAGAAAATACAATAACAATGCCTAAATTATCCATTTTTTTCATCATTTTAACATTTTTTCTTTATAAATATCTAGAATTATAATTGTAGTCAATATCAACTTAAAGCCAAATACTAATACAAACATACAAACTGGTTTCTGGTCCATGAAAAATACAATTACATGTAAAAGAGAATTGTTATTAGAGTGATTCCAAAAAAAAATTAAATAAGAAAAAAAATTGGACAAATGTATTCCAACATAATAACCATTTAAATGAATTTTATTTTTTCAACAATAAAAACAAGACTTTATTAAGAGTTAGAGGTTAAACCACTTATATATTTTACATTTTTGTATGTATTTATGTGCTCCATGATTCTAGGGAATGCAGATTTTCTTGGCATGTTTATAATGTAAGTTTCTTCAAAAGTTTCTAGAATTTTCTTTATAACTAAAATTTTGATATAATAAGTCAAGGAAAGGAATTTATGAAAATATCTATATGTTCCTATAATAATGTATTACAAATGTAGACAAAAAAAAAAAATTAAAGTGGGGACAAAAAATTTATAAACACCTTAGTTTATTCACTAGGACTATCCATCCTCCCTCTACAAATTTCCTCAAAAGTTTAAATTTAGTTCCAAATATATTATTGTAGGATGATCCATTTGATAGGATTCATATAATATAACACTTTGTAATTACACGACAATAAGACTAATTTTTTCCTTTATTATTTTTTAGATCCAAAAAATAATTTTCTACAAAACTAAAATACTTCTAATAAAAAACATTTAGTAAAATTATTTATAAATGTATCAAAATTTCCAATCTAAAATTAAAAAATTCAAGCAAATACATTCATAAATATTCAATATAATGCTTTTATTATTATTTAAAGAAAAACAAACCAAAGTTAAAAGTATAAAGAATATAAAAAAATATTATCATGAGAATGGTACCATTTAAAGTGGAAGGTTGAAAGGTTCTCAACCTCTCGGGATTTTATGTCTATGTAGTAGCTTCATGTCATTTTTTCAAAACTATTTTTTTAATTATATATTTAATTTTTTACATAAGAATTTAAAATATAAGGTCACTTGCTTTAAAGTGGAATTTCTTCAATAAATTTATCAATCTCTTCTTTATAAAATCATATTCTTAATATCTATTATTATAATTAGTTTATATATTGCAATAATTCAATTTTTTCTTTTAATTAATTCAACCAATCACTATAACAAAAATTCTATCAATAATTTAAAAGTATACTATTTTTTAAATAAAATAAAAAATATAAATATTTAATTATTAATAAAATATATCAAGTGACATTGCCACTTTGCCAAAAAAAAAATTATTATTTAGTAAGAATGAATATAAAGAGAAAGTTAATTTTGATTTATAAATTATTTTTTTAAATTGATAATATTGATAATTTAAATAAAGGATTTGTGTTTATAGATTAATTTTTATTATTTTTAAAATCTAAAATTTTAGTAAATATAATTAAATAATTTTGTTTATGTAATTATATTATTTTAAATTGTATTAAAGTTCAAAGTAACAACAAAAAGAATATTATATGTTAAATCGTTAGTTAACTCTTTATGAATCTATTATTTAAAGAATGATAATCATATGACAACAAAATAGTTTAAAGACCATTACAATGTGATAATATAATATAGACATGTATAATAGCAAAATAGTAATTTTATCTTAAATAAGTACAATTAAAAAAAATGACAATCATTTAACAACTAAACTACTAATGTTTCGTGATCAAAAGAAAAATCATATCAAACCAATTTTTTTTCTATTTACTCTATATGTCCACATATCCTCTATCTATTTCTCTCTTGTCGCCCCCTCTATCTTCAGCTCTACTTTGTTTAAAAACAATTACATACAAAGAATCTAAATAATATTTTTATAGAAATTATATTTTGTAATAAGGGTTGACAAAGCTTTCATGCAAGACCACACATTGTGTCACATTAACAACTCAAAACATCTCATACATTTAAATTGAATAAGAAAAAGACATAATTTAAGTCTCCTTTTCTTCGTTTCCTACTCTTTCTTGAACATGTCTGATCAAGGAAAGGACATAATCGAAGTCTCCTTTTCGTTGCTTCCTTCTCTTCCTAGGACGATTTGGATCTGTGTGAAATAATTGGTCAAGCGTTGGATACTCAAGTATAGTTTTACATGTTAATCGAAAAAGATCCTTTATTATGAGATAATGAGCAACCTGCACATAAAATGATTCAATCTTTAAAAGTTTATAGAAAAGTTGAATCAAACTTAAAATATTTCTATTTTATTAAATATTAAATTCAAAAAGAAGAAATCAAACTTTAAAAATATTTCTATTTTATGTAGACAACACCTTAACAAAAATTTAATTCTAAAATAAAAGTGAAGTGAAGAGATTCACTAATATAAACTTTTATTAGGCCACAATTTATTTATTAAATCCACTTAGGAAGACCAAGAGTATCAGCTCCTTTCGAACAAACTAACAACAAGTGGAAGACCAAGGGTCTCAACTTAGAAATCCACTTAGGAAGACCAAGAGTCTACATAAAGGTGTCCCTCATGGGAGTTGAACTTGGGTCTCCACATTGAGAACTCAATGCTTTAACCAAGCTCAACCCCTTGGACACAATTTATTTTCATTCATATGTTTATCCCTACAATTCTAGAGTTTAATCTTGAGAGGCTCAAATTTAATTCAAGTAGATTTTTGAGGTTCCAAGAATCTAAGATGTTCAATAAAAATTACTTTTTATTACATTTATCAAATTAATTTATTCACACCAATTACTTAACTATCATACCTATTTTAAAGGAAATTTTTTTATATTAAATTAAAGTAAAAAATCTATTTAAACTACAATATTATTATTATAATATTAGATTGATATAATTACAAAGTTAATTGATTACATTAGAATATTTGCTTCCTATACATAAAAGGTATTAAATAATCATTCAATAAAATATATAAATTTATTTTAACTTAATGTAAAATTTTATTAAATTAAAAATAAATATATATATTAAAATTTAGAAGAAACGGAACCTTTAAAAATATTTGAGTTGTAGCAGTGAAGAAATAAAACTTACACTTCTCAATTCGAGAAGGGTTTCCCAATCAAGAGCTACAAACTCTTCATCCCATTTCTTCACAGCTTCAGTCGATTCGCCTGAATTTTGAGCGTCTATGTGATGTTTGCAGAATTCGATTACCAAGGCCAATATTTTACTGGAAACATATTTCAGTGGTATAACTGATTTGTCCTCTGTATGCTCTATCAAACGCTTTATCACTTCCGACTCCATGGCCACAACCTCGTCTATTTCGAATACATCATTGTCTGAGCTCCTTAAAATCACCTTGCCTTCCATGGATTCAAACAAATTTTCAACAAATTTCAGCGGATACAAAGAAATTTTCAACAAATTTGAGCAAATCCTGTACAGTGGAGGAAAGGAAATAAAATAAAATACTGTACAGGAAATATAATGGTCAGGTTCAGCATTTAAAGAAGCAAAATCTGTTACCGATCAAAGGTTGGACTGGATGCGTCGATAGGTATTCCAGCTGTTAAACTTCATTTGAAGAATTCTTTGATTTTCAATTTTAATTATTATAGATCGATTTTTTTTTTTGTTTTACTGTATTATATCACGAGTATTCATACCTACAGCAGAATGAGTGGGTAAGATTAATGTCTAATTATTATTATTTATTTTTAAAATCAAATACTGTAGAGGGAATATAATGGAGAGGTTCAATATTTAAAGACGCCAATTTTGTTACTATCAAGACTGGAATGTTATGCGTCGATAGGTATTCCACCTGTTAAACTTCATTCCAGCGATTCTTGATTTTCAATTTTAATTATTCAAGATTGAATTTTTTTTTTGTCAGAAGGTAAGATCTAATTATTATTGTTTTGAAAAACATATCATTTGAAATTCATTATATTTTTTTATTATTACATATCGTCATATGTTTTAAATAGTTGGTATAGTTGAAATTTTTTTAATTTTTATATAATTATTTCTTTCTTTCCCATTTTTGTAAATGATTTTAAGAAAAAAAATTCACTTTATTAGTAGTTGTCATTAGGCTAGTGCTGTTGCAATGGGTTGGAATCAATTTTTTAACTGGTTATTATTCAACCGTTTTTCCATCAATTAAAATTATGAATTTTTTTTTAATATTTTTTTTAAATAGTTGTTTAAGTTTATAAATTATAGAAATTGTTTTTCTCCAATCTAATTGGCTCAAATAATTTTTTAGGCAAATTTTTTAGGTGCATTAAAATTATATTTATAATGTTTAAATTTTCTTTTCAAATTATTTAGAATATCTTTTAAAACTTCATATAAATAAATAAACATATATATAATATAAAAAATTATGAATTAATAATATTATTTTAATTATCTTAATGCAATTTCGAAGTGGGATACCATTGGGTATATATATATATATATATATATATATATATATATATATATATATATATATATATATATATATATATATATATATATATATATATATATATATATATATTGCATAATAAGTTTTTGAAAATTAATTTGTCGATTAGCGGATTGTAATGGGGTCTGCAAATTCGGCGATTGCGAATCTGACATCTGCGAACCTCGGGGTCTACGAACACTAAGTCTGGTTGTTTGCGAGTTGTTCGAGGCGACCTTGCTGACGTGGACACCTCGGCATCTCTGTGGAGGGGTTAATTCTCCTCCACCCGGTTTGAAACTCCTATCCACTGCTCTTTTTCCATTTTTCTTTCCTTCTATTTCCAAAATTAATACTGGACTTCAATTAATTCGTAACACCCCCCACCTACCTGGTCGCTCGTACGGCTTAAACCTTGGCTTCCTATGGAGCCAGAGTCGGATGGTGGTGCCATTAACGGCCCTAAATCCGCAGATCAAGCTAAATCTCCGCCGAAAAAATCCTTTGCCGAAACTGTCTCCCCGCCTACACATGGAGTCAACCCTAATGCGCGATTTTCTAAGGCTCCTGGCAAAGATCGATCCGGTGAGGAAGGTAAGGGCCCTAGTACTATCTTAGGTTCCTTCTACATTTTGCCCAATTTGGAAATGTTGAGCGAAATTGCCTCGGAAAAGACTAGGTTAAGTAATACGGCCATTTTCTTTGCATGTGTTGATGTTGAGAAATGTCCACCTAGGAAATTTTTAGATGATTGGTTTCATAACCTCTAGAATTTAAAATTAGGGCTTAAAATATCATTCTGTAGACAAATTCAAAAGGGTCTCTACCTTATTTTCTTTAACACTCACGAGGCTCAAAGGGAGGCACTAAAGCGTCAATACTGGACAGTTGGGAATACTTCCTTCCGTGCCCTAGCTTGGTCTCCAGAGGCGGTTGGTGATGAGGTTCTCGCACTGGCCTCCCTTAGGTGGGTCATCCTCAAGGATGTCCCCCCCTTCCTTTGGCATTTTCTTCCACAGTTAATGGAACCTTTTGGAAAAACAATCTGTATTGATGAAACGACCCGCCTCGTCCCTAACCTGGATGCTAGAATGCTTGTATCGATTAAGTCGGGGATTGATTTCCCACCATCTTTAACCCTAAACGTCAATGAAGAAAATTTTGTCTGCCCTATTGAAATGCTTGGAGGATTAAATGCATGCTTTCTCTACAAAAAACAAGGGCATCTTCGAAAAAATTGCCCAATCATTAATTGTAGAAAACATAAACCCAACATTAACTCAACTGATGCATCCACAAACCCTAGAACCAAGATTTTTCAAAACTCATCCACCCCGCTCCCTGTTAACGAAGAAACCGCTATTCCCATCACCAATTCATCAGAATTCAAACTGATGCACATTGATCACACGCCCCTTGTCTCTGAACACCTCGGTCCGGCCTCTGACCCAACAATTAGTCCTGCAGAATCACCCTCTGACTGTTTTCAGTTGGTCACTTCTAGGAAGCGAAGGAGGAAAATTAGCAACCTGAATGCCCCAAACAACCAAGTAACAAGCATTTGCGATTACTCCCTCCCTACAAATAATAGCTCACCCACTCCCGCTCGAACCTCGGCGAACTCTGTGGTTAAAAAAATGGTTAAAAAACTTGAGAACCCTAGTTGAAGTGCTGATGTTGCTAGCACCAGTGATAACCCTACAAGTTTGATGATCAAATCTAAAACCCCCAAGAATTCGGACTCCTCATCACCTGCAGGGCTTACCCCTAAAGTTAACATCACCAACCCTTCGATAGCTTCTATGCTCAAAGAGTTAGAAGATAATCATGTTATTGAAGTAATCTACGCCAATAAGGGTCTTGAGGAAATTAGGTCTAGCACAGTGCTCCTTGGCTTTCCAGACTCCCGGATGTTTGGATCCGACATAGGAGGAATTGCAGCTACTAGGAATGAACCATCTAAAGTTAGTGAAGATGAGGACGACCTTATGAAAGGATCCTCCTTGGCTAAGAAGAAAGGTAGGCCTATGGGCTCCAAGAATAAAAAGAAATTTGGAGATCCTTGCGGTCTCCCTAGTTGAACCTCTTAACCCTCTTCTCTAATGAAATACATCTCTTGGAATATTAGAGGCCTTGAGTTGCCTGATAGGAAGTTTGTCATCAAAATCTCTCTAAGCCACCACAAGAACTTAGATTTCTTGATGTTGCAAGAACTTAAATCCGTGGGATTCCATCTTGACAGCTTGCTTGACTTTATCTGGAGAGATGCAATCAAAATTTGCACCAACCACCCGAAAGGAAAGGGATGAGTTGGCCTCCTTATCTCCCCTAAGTGGGCAAGAAACATTAGGGATAAAGGGATCTCCCCATGCAATAGAGCAGCCTGGGCTACCCTAGATATTAGGGGTTCCAGCTTTGGCGTATGCTCCATATATGCACCTAATGACTACAAGGAAAGAGTGTCCCTTTGGATCTGGCTGACTTCCCTCCCAAGTATCCCCTGGATAGTGGCTAGAGACTTCAATATGACTGAGCATCAAGATGACAAGGCTGGGGGACTTCCTTTTGAATGGAAAAATGCAGAAAAACCTCACTAGGACAAACTTAAACAAAAACTCCAATTATTTGACCCCCTCGAGGGCACTAAAACTATTGCTTCTAACCTATGGTACACTTGGTGCAACTTTCAACAAGGTCCCAATCGCATTTACTCCAGACTGGACAGATTTTATGTTAATAATGACTTCTTCTCCTTCTCCCCTAATCACTTGGGGAGTGTGGTTGATGTCTTGTCAGTTACCCTTTCTGACCACTTTCCTATCCTAGTGGTCATTAACACTAGAAATGCTATCCCTATCAACAGCTCCTGTAGCAAGAAATTTATTCTCAACACCTCCCTCCTCAAAGACCAAGATGTTCTAGGTGCCATTGAGGTGGTCAGGCTCTTCAACCTTCAACCTCGGCTTCCCCAATCCTGCACCCTTAGGTGGACAAGGAATGTCTCCTCCTGGCAGAAAGTACTCCAAACCATTCGCCAAAAGAAAGCCAAGGACTCTAGAGCCATGGAAAAAACTCTCACCCATCGCCTCCATTCCTTAGAACAGGATATTCAGACTAATCCCTCCTCCCCTACCATGGCCAAGTGTGTTTCTAAAGCTAGAGATATCCTCAGAAAGCACCAGCAGGTCAAAATCAGGGGAGCCTTCATTAGAGCTCGCAACCACTGGCTCCAATTTGGAGATAAAGGCTCCAAAATCTTCTTTAAACTCCTTAAGTAGAAGCAAAACAGAGAAAAAATTGATAGAATAACTATAGACAACAAGGAACTCCTAGATCTCAATGATATCAAAGAGGCCTTCGAAAGGTTCTATAGAACTCTCTTTACCTCAGAAGATAATGAAGCCTCAAAAGAGGATCGACACAAATGTAGTACCATCATCCCTAAAAGAATCTCTCAAGATGATGCTCTCCTCCTCAGAGCCAAGATCTCTATACAAGAAATTGTCGATGCTATTAAGGCCCTCAAGGATAATAAGGCCCCAGGCCCCAATGGTCTCCTTGCGGAGTTCTACAAAGCCAATCTTGAATGGGTCACACATGACCTCTATGACATATACAATGAAGCTCTTGACAATGGCACCCTGGGGGAACTCATAAATAAAGGTATTGTTAAACTCATCCCTAAAGAAGGAGACAAAGTGCTCATTAAGAACTGGAGGCCAATCACCCTCCTTAACATCAAATATAAAATCCTTGCCAAAGCCTTAGCTACCCGCCTTGGAAAAATTCTTCCAAAATTCATTTGCTCTACCCAAACTAGATTCATTAAAGGCAGATACATATTGGAAAACCTTGTCACTAGTTGGGAATCCATGGAATGGGCCAAAACCTCTAACTAGGACGCTACCATGTTCCTTATGGACTTTGAAAAAGCCTATGACAGAGTCGAGTGGGATTTCATCCTCATGATGCTCCGAGCTTTTGGCTTCCCTAACGAGTTTTGTGACTATGTCTGAATTCTCCTCAAAGATGCTTCCGCCATGATTGAAGTTAATAGAACCCTATCCCAACCTATTCCTCTCTCTAGATCCATAAGGCAGGGCTGCCCTCTTGCCCCTACTTTCTTTTTCACTACCTCAGATGCCCTCTTTTATCTCCTTAGAGATGATACTCTATCTCCTAGAGTCCATGGCATCGTGTTGCCGGATGACTCTGAATTGCTGAATATCCAGTTTGCTGATGATACCTCTCTTTTCCTAGAGCTCTCTAGGCAAAACATCGATTCCCTCAACCTAAAAATTGACACCTTTGGTAAAGCCTCTGGAGCTAGGATCTCCAGCTCCAAATCTATTCTACTTGGTTAGAAAGATGAACCTCCAGACTAGCTACAGCAAGATGGGTACTCATGGGGAGGACCCAACATGATTGTCAAGTATCTTGGTATCCCCTTCTCTATATCTCCCTCTCTTTGAGACATGTGGACCTGGGTTAAGGGGAAAATTGATAGGAAGCTCAACAAGTGGGATAATAGGATCCTCTCCCTAGCAGGTAGGGTTCAAGTATGTCAAAAAATCCTCTCCTCATACAGTATCTACTACTCTTCGGTTTGGATGTTTAACAATTATCAAATTTATGAAATCCAAAAGGGTATCAGACGCTTCCTCTGGTCTGATGGTAAGGGAAAAAGAAAGGCCCATGCGGTGAAATGGGCCAGGTGCCACTTAGACAAAAAACTTGGAGGTTTGGACCTTAAGGATCTTAAGTTGCAAGGAATCTCCCTTGCCGCCAAATGGATATTTCATGCACTAGATGGGCAAGAACCTTGGAAGATTCTTATCAGAAATAACATTCAAAATAGATTCCTCAAGGTTGCCAAATCATGGAAAGCCCTCCCACTCAATGATCTACTTGTTGGAAGTTTCTCGGTGTCTATCCAAGGCACCTGGGTCTTTAAGTCCATCTAGAAAGCCTGGGAGCATGTGCGTGGACTTATTTGCAACTCTAGCATTGACTGTGATAACATTATACATGGTGAAAGGTCGATATGGTGGAACCTCCACCATAACTCTAAGCCACTGGCTTTAACCCAAGGTTGTTCTGCTAGATTCTGGCATAACAAGGGGATCAAGTATCTTATGGATATCCTGGAAAATGACAACCTCATCACCTGGGAGGAACTTAGTAGTAAATTTAATCTCCCTACTTCGCATAAGTAGACCTACAATATGATTAGGAATGTCTGTAAGACCCTCAATCTTCCTAAGAACACTCATGTTGATGCCCACAGGTACCTCTCATTCCTATGGAAGGATGGCTCCCCCCTCCCAAAAATTAAATCCAGAGTTATCTACAACTTGCTTAACCAAGACACCTCTGTGATCGACCATGTCAACACCCTATGGAATGTTCACCACAGCCCCACCGCTTGGTATAAAACCTTTGAGAACCTTTGGAAATCCCCCATCCCCCCTAAGATCAAGTGTTTCAGATGGCAACTCTTACTGGATAGATTGCCTATTAGGAATAACGTAGCTACATATGATCTATGTTCTGTCTGCAATAAACCTAAGTCCGCTTGGCACATCTTCCTTGACTGCCCTTTTTCTAGGGAGATCTGGTTAATATTTGGAATATCCATTACTGAGCATGTCTTCACTTATGATATATTTACTGCTTTCGTCCATAATCTTAAAAAGGATGTGTGTGAGATTGAATTTCATCCTTAGAATGTTACCTACAATGAGTTAGTTTCACAAAATACAAATGGAAATGCTACAGGAAATCCAAATTCAACCAATGAAACTACATGAAATACATATTAAAATAAAACATTATTTTACCTTCATGGCTTATGTCTCATTGTGTCCTAACTCCACTATTCTTGGTTGTAGATGGTGTGCTCTCAGACAATGCATTGTTGGCTTCCAAGATGGCATATGAAGAATGGACCGATAACTTGTAGTTAACTGATACTATGATATGCAAATGCTACATGATTATGCTAAAAAGATAATTGTTATTTGATAATTTCTATTTGCTTCAAAAACTCACTGATGCATATGATTGATTGAAAAACTATTTTGAAGACTAACTTGAAGATTTTCTTTCTCAACTGAAGCTCTTGATTTTATAGACTTTGAGAGGATTAGATGACGTGGCTCAAATCAATCGTCTTGATCAAATCTGCAGATTTGGATGGCTATGAGCAAAGGTGAAGGTTGAGAGAAAGGGGGAAGGAGAAGACAAGTGTCACTCATCTCACCTTGACTGGGTTGCTGACTGAGAGAATCTAGGGATGGTTGGAGGAAATTTAGGCATGATAGGACAAGTGGACTCAAGTCCTTCCCAAGATGTAGGAGGTGTTGGATATAGAAGATGGTTATGAAATATGTGTACGTACACAATTTTCATTAAGTTTGGAAGTTGGAGATAAATGATAAATTAATATTTAAGAAATATTAATTTCCTTAGCCACATGTTTGATGAGTTGGCAAAGGGAAGATGAAGTGGAGATGGAGGGTGAGTTGGAAAAGGGATTAAATAATTTTGATAATTATTTAATATTTGAGACTATAGGATAGGAGAATAATCAACTATTAGATATTTAATTGTTTTGGAGGAGATAATTAAATATTAGATATTTAATTAACTTGGTTAGAGGAATAATTAAATATTAGACATTTAATTAATTAGAAGAATAGGATAAATGAATTAATTAATAAAATATTAATTAATAGAAAGACACGAAGATGAATTAAATAAATTAATCTTTTCAAATTAACTATTTAATAGACGAATAATTATTAAACAAATATAAAATATGTATTAAATTGCTCATAGCCAATTTTAGGTGTATATATTTTGCCCCTCTTTGAAATAATGTAAAGACAACATTGTTTCAAAGATTAAATCAAGTCTCGATAATGCCTAATAGAGATTGAAAATCCAGATTGTGTGCCCCCTCAGGAGATTGATCGTGAAATTGTTGAAAATTTTAGTTTGAACGATTAATCTCGTGATAATGTGATAAAAATTCGGTCAATTAAATTCATTTGTAAAAAACAAATTAAATTGCCCCATTGTTGAAATTAATTACTCTTCAAATAGTAAATATAAAATTAACCAAGGCTAATTTTAACTTCATTGTTATCCTTGTCAACGTTTTGGAGAGAATATTCTTGCTGAGGTGTCAAAATGGTGATTCTAGTGGAGTGTCATCGTTTTGAGTGAGTTCGGCGATATCAGCGGCCTGCCGAGTATGGTTATCCGGTATGTAACTTATCCCAAGTTTTGTTTTCAAGTTTTCGTTTAAAATTTCATGTTTAGGCGCTTTTTGTTGAATTTTTGAAATTTTTTTATTTTTTCGATTTTAGATTAGCGCTTTTGCAATTTGTTTTAGCGCATATGCAATTTTGTTTAGCAAAAATGAATGTTTTAGCGCATATGCTATGTATGTTAGCGCATTTGCATAGAATGTTAGCGCAAACACTTGGGATAGTGCTTATGTTTCATTTGTTAGTGCTTATGCTCAATAGGATAGCACATATGCTAGGTTGATTAGCGCATATGCTCAAAAAGATAGCACTTTTGTTTTAAATTTGATATTGTTGATAGGTACAAAAGCTAAAAATCAATTTGATGATTAGATTTAACATGTTTGATACGCATGTATGATGAAATAGAGTCGTGATTGAGTGATTGTATGATTGATAGATCGATAGATAGCTTTGATTACTGGATTAAGTAGCTCTGATTAGCTTGATTGATAGATGTGATGATTGAGTAGCTCTGATTAGCTTGATTGATAGATGTGATGATTGAGTAGCTCTGATTAGCTTGATTGATAGATTTGATGATTCAGTAGCTCTAATTAGCTTGATTGATAGATTTAATGATTGAGTAGCTCTAAGAAACCGATTTAGTTTCTGCTGCAAGAGCTTAGCAGAGTTTTTGATTAAACTCAGTGATTGATAGTAAACCATGATTGATAGGTTTAAAATGATTTGATAGCTTAAGTTGCTTCAATTTGATTTGATAGATAGATAGATAGATGATGATTGCTTCAGTTTGATTTGATTAATTGATAGATAATGATTGCTTTAGTTTGATTTGATTGATTGGTAGATAATGATTGCTTCAGTTTGATTTGATAGATTGATTTCTATTGAAAAATAGGAGAAACTTGATGTTCTCCAGTGTCGGGAGAAATTACCGGCCATACGTCATTTAGTTCCAGAGTTGTCCTAGGCTGAGATTAGACATATAGATGCCTGTGGTTTACGCCATTTATTATTTATGCCTGAGATTACATATAATAGAGGATTGTTGATTGCATTAGCCGAGAGATGGCATAGCGAGCATAACACTTTCCACCTACCGACGGGTGAGATTAGTGTGACTCTTGAGGATGTCTACAGGATTTTGCACATCCCGGTGACTGGCGAGCTAGTGCAGTATGATTATTAGGATCGAGTTGGGACAGAGGCTTGTAGAGTCATGTTTGTTGATGAGAGCATCGATAGAGGAGAGATCCGATGGGTAGATATGGCGATGTACTATGAGACTCTTCCTGTTATTCTTGCTGGTTGTATTAGAGGATTCATATGTCCTGATAGGTGATCATGAGGTTTTTCTGTTGGATGGGGTGAGGTTCTTCTGAGTATGATGCAGCATCAAACGTGATATGCTTGGGGTGTTTGCATGTTGGCACATTTATATCATGATCTTCACCGGATTGTGTATCATGAGAGTGCTAGTTTGTCTACAGGATGCACTTTATTGTAGATCTGGTGCTGGGAGCACATTGTTGTTACACGGCCTATCCATCATAGAGTTCGTGGAGAGAGGCAGCCATATGTTTATTTTTATGCAGGTATACTTACTCAGCTTAAGCTGGGTAAGATGGAGTATTGGCGTTGGGTGCTTGATTCTTTAGATAGCATTACTTGGAGACCATATGTTGATTGTGAGCCATGGATGGATGATGCACAAACATTACCGCTTATTATGGAGAGTAGATATCTTATTGGTCGGACACCTTTCATTGTTGAGCGACAGTTGATTGGTCGGATTTTGAGACAGTTAGGTATCATTCAGCCTATGCCTACAGGTGTGATGATATATGTGTGGCGATACAGAGATAGGCGAGATTGGGGACCGTCTTTGTCATTTGAGATTGCTTGTGAAAAGATTATTACTATTCCAAGAGTGGTTTATGATATGAGATTAGACATTCTTGATCCAGGTGTTACTGCAAAGTATGCTCAGTATATTTTAGCTCATCCATTTCCTCAGATTACGGATCCAACAGATCCTCCTCCTAGCTCAAGAGATGATGATGATGATTCAGATGATCCTGTTATCAGGAGACGGAGACGTAGATGAGAGCTTAGAGCTGCTCATGAGGCTGGGAGAGGTGGAGATGATGGTGGGAATGGAGGTGGTGGTGGTGGTAGACCTAGACGGAGAGGACGTCGATTGAGAGTCCGTGGAGGACCATTTGGACCGGCTGGAAGGATTGAGAGACCTCATCTTATGGGTGGGAGAGATGCTGGATGGATTGGGAGGGATACTGGTAGGGTAGGGATGAGATCACCTAGAGGATTTCCATTGATAGGAGGTAGGGTGACTAGATTGGATGGGGGTTGCGGGAGAGGCCTTGATTTTGGACAGATTCAGCCAGATCCTAGAGTTATTGTAGCTCATGGTGATGATGATGAGGATCCTAAGGATCATGTTCCCCTGATTAGACAACGGGTTCAAAGAGTTACTCGGACTAAGATTCCAACAGTTAGACAGGTTGGTGGTGAGGGGATTGGGGTTCTGCACCACAGCAGGATCTACCAGAACAGGTTGCACCAGTTCAAGATATGCCAGATGTGGTTATACCAAAGCATGATGTACCAGGGCATGATACTATTGCTAGTCTGAGAGCACAAATTGATTAGCTTCAAGCACAGATACAGACTCTTATGACCCAGAGAAACACAGTTGTTAGGAGACAGCAGGATACTCAGGGTCTTCTTGATCATATTCAGCGGGTTGGATTAGGTACACTCTCAGTGGACATTGTTAGAGCATTATTTCGGGCTGGGAAGGAGACTTCCTACTAGCGACGACAATATGAGGAGGCAGTTGTAGAGAGCTAGAGAGCAGGTAGTTATCATACCACCGTGTTGATGGATACTAGTAGTGGTGGGGTCATGGGACCTCCTCAGAGGAGTGGTGATCATGGTAGATAGATATCTGGAGGATCTTCTCACCCACAGCCATAGAGATGGATAGAGTCAGGTGGTAGTGGTACAGGACAATCGTGACTTGATTTGAGGCACTTTTATTGCTTATCTGATATCATTGTATACTTGGACTTTTATTGTTTTATGATGATCTATATGTAGACATGGATTCTATATGATGATGCTTTTTATTATGCATGTTACTCTATTTGATGATCTATATGCTTATATGTTTTGATTTTACGGATGCAATGATTAGATGAGTAATGATATGATGATAATGACTTACATGATGCAAATGATAAATGCTTTTGATTTTTGATTTTAATGATCCTAGATACAAATGAAAATTTCACTTAAATGATGTAAATGCAAATGATCTATATGAAAATGCAAATGAATGATTGCTTAATGCTTACGATGATGTACATACAAATGATCCATATGAAATGTTTTTGGATTTTATGCATGCAACTAAATGATAAATGGAATAATGATGATACACTATATGATGAATAAAAATGCACTTATTTGAATGCAAACTAATGCAATGATAAAATGCAGCTAAATGAAATGGATAATGAGTAAAAATGAATGCACCTACAATGATTAAATGCAAATTGTTTTTATTTGTCCAAGTATACTCAATCTTTATTTATGACCGTTGATCTATTAATAAAATGAAATGCTTATAATGCAACTGATCATGAATGCTTATAATGTAAATGAATAATGAGCTAATGAAATGATCTAACTAAAATTTGTACTGCCATTCTTCATATGCTATCTTGTAATAGTGCTTGATTTCATCATTGAGCTTTAAAATGTTGTAAGAAAATACAAGCAACTTGACATAATGATTCAAGATGACCTGAGTATTTATTACATGGATTTTGATATAGCAAGTTAATACAAGCAACTTGATATAATGGATCAATTTGACCTGAGTATTGCTTGCAGAACAGACAAGGAGTATCTCCTTTCATGCATGACTTGGAAGGTCCTCCTTGATCTTTTGTTGATCATATCCTGAGACAAGTTCATACCGTAGTAAGAGATAAAACCACAAATAGCAATCAAAGAAAAATAATCATGCCCCATCATAGCTTCTCTAGTCATCGACATCCTTGAGTTGCATATAGTACATGATTAGCAATAAAATCAAGATATAAACACCGAATCTTGTATGTCATTCACATGTTCTAATGGTCATTAACTGATATAATCATCTTAATGAATGATCTTTGATAATCCTTTATAACTTGTTGATTGATTCTTCGGTTTCTGAGTTTCATGATTTAGTTGTTGATGAAATGCCTTGATTTTTGTTTCTTTGTTGCTCGTTATCTGTTTCAAAATCCTAGGTGTTTTTGGTTTTTCTAAGTTTTTTTAATGTTTTGGATTTTCTAAGATTCAAAAGATCACCTTAGCAAAAGGAATTAGGATTTTGCCCCCAGTGGAAAAAAATTTATTATGGATATATGAAATGATCAAGATCCAAACCATGGCAAGATACAAATGCAGATTGATCAATTTTGATAAAATCTAAGATAGTGACTATGACAAGTATGTCAAAGATTGATAACTATTAGTAAGCTGCATATTTCTTGGATTGGTAAGCTGCATATTTGGATGCGAAAGATGGAATAGACAAGATAGGATAGATGGAAGCGATAGATTGGATATGATGACATGGATAAGTGTGCAAAGCGATCTCATAGATGGAAGAACTTACTTTTTTAGATAGCGCCTGTTTACCAGGTTTTCACCATCTAAATTTATTGCATTTTTGTTGTTTTATACCTACTTTCTTTTTTACTTTTTATATGCTTTTTATTGATTTTTTCAGTACTTTATATCTCAAGCATAGAATTTATTGAGATGGATAGAATTGATAGGTTCATCAAACCACTCACCTTCAGGGGTAGATAACTTGTATGCTCCTGATCCATATGTTGCTACTATGACAAAAGGTCCTAGCCAATTTGGTTCAAATTTGCCCTTCTTTTCCCGATCTTGCTGATTTCTTGGATTTTCCCTTAGAACTATGTCTCCAATCTAAAAAATATGCGGCTTGACTTTGTGGTTATGGATTCTTGCCATTCTTTGTTGATATGTTTTTAAATGATCTATTGCATTTTGGCGACATTCCTGAATCAGTTCTAGTTCCTGTAGTCGAGATACTCTTTGTTCTTCTTCTGGTATAAGGCCATGCAAGGATACTCGTAGAGAAGGTATCTCTACTTCTATAGGTAATATAGCTTCTGATCCATAGACCAAACAATATGGAGTTACCCCTATTGGAGTGCGGACACTAGTTTGGTATGCCCAAAGAGAAGGATTCAGCTGAATGTGCCAGTCTTTTCCAGCTTCATTGACTGTTTTCTTCAAGATTTTTAAAATAGTTTTGTTTGATGCCTCAGCTTGACCATTACCTTGTGGATAATATGGAGTAGAGAACCTATGTTGGATATGAAATTGTTCACATAGCTCTTTTACATCTTGATTTTTGAATGGTCTTCCATTATTAGTGATAATGGTCATAGGAACTCCATAGCGACAGATTATATAATTTAAAATAAATGATAATATTTGTTTTCATGTCACTGTTGTTAAAGGCATTGCTTCAATCCACTTAGTTAAATATTCAGTAGCAACCAGAATAAACTTATGTCCATTAGAAGATGAGGGATTGATCTTTCCTGCCAAATCCAGGCCCCACTATGAAAATGGTCATGATCCTATCATAGGATATAACTCTTGTGTTGGTGAATGAATTGGATTTCCATGGATTTGACATTGTTTACACTTTCTAGCATAGGTGAATTAATCTCTTTCCATAGTAGGCCAAAAGTAACCCATACGAATAAGTTTCTTAGCCAATGTTAAACCACTTGAGTGTGTACCGCAAATACCTGCATGAATGTCATTAAGAACTCTCTCAGATTCATCTTTTTCAAGACATCTCAACAATGTACCATCTAGACCACACCTATATAGGATATCAGCAATAATGGTATAGTGAGAGGACTGATGAATAAAGTTTCTTCATTGATTACGAGATAATTCCAAAGGAAGGATATGATCTTTCAAATATTGGTAGGTTTGACCGTATAAGGATTGACTGGTTCCTGATATATGGCAAATTTGATAGGTATGTTGGGATTGAATGGTAGGGGTTAAGATATCTTCCACAATAAATTTGTAACATTGTTGATTCTCTTTATTTTGCAAGAGAGATGCTATTGTAGCCATTACATCTGTTGCTTTATTCTCATTTCTGGGAATCTGGGTGAATGTGATTTCTTTAAAATGTCCTTTAAATTCCTCCACTAGCTATTTGTATGGCATAAGCTTATCATCCTTTGTTTGATATTCATCATTTATTTGATTAATGACAAGTTGTGAATCACCATAGACATGTAATTCTTTGACATTCCATTCAATGGCCATTTTTAGCCCTCTAGTCAATGCTTCATACTCTGCAGTATTATTGGTGCATGGAAATCACAGTCTATATGATTTTGGAATTGTATGTCCTTGAGGTGTGATAAAAAAGATTCCTGCACCTGTTCCATATTGAGTATAAGAACCATCAAAGTACAATTCCCAAAAGTTTGTACTTGCTACTTACTATCAAGATATCTGCATCAAGAAATTTGATATGCAAAGGCATGTTATTTTGTAAAGGTGCATCAGCCAATTGATCAGCAATGACTTGTCCCTTGATGGCTTTCCAGTCAACATATTCTATGTCAAATTCACTTAGTATCATAACCCATTTGGCTAGTCTCCCTTTTAATGTTGACTTGCTCAACAAATATTTGAGAGGATCTATCTTTGCTATTAGTTTTACAGAATGAATCAACATATAATGTTGTAGCTTCTGAGTTGCAAATACAACTGCTAGACATATCTTTTCAATTGATGAATAATTTAACTCATAGCCAACAAGTGTTCTGCTGATATAATAAACTTCTCTTTCCTTTCCTTCATCATCATGTTGAGCTAGGAGAGTGCCTAATGATACACTTGTTGCTAAGACATAGAGTAACAATGGTTTCCCTTTGGTTGGGGATATCATTACTGGAGGACTCATAAGATATTCTTTTATTTGCAAGAAAGCTTCTTCACATGTTAGATCCCATTTGAATGGAACATTCTTATGTAAAAGATGGGTAAATGGAAGACATCTATCAGCCAATTGAGAAACAAATCTCCTGATTGATTGCAACCTTCCTTGTAAAGATCGCAATTGCCTTATGTTCTTAGGTGATTCCATCTCCTTGATAGCTTTAACATTTCCAGGATCAACTTCAATGCCATGAGCTGATATAATGTACCCAAGGAGCTTTCCAGAGGTTACCCTGAATACACATTTCTATGGTTTAATCTTAATTGATATCTTTCCAGCCTGTCAAATATCTTGCTTAAAATGTTCAAATGTTCTTTTCTTGTGTGAGATTTTGCAAGTATGTCATCGACATAATCTTCCATGAATGTATGTATCATATCATGGAAAATTGTTGTCATAGCCCTTTGATAAGTCGCTCCTGCATTCTTAAGCCCAAATGGCATAACATTCTAGCAGTACGTTCCCCATGCACAGGTGAAAGTTGTCTTCTCCTGATCTTCAGGTGCGATTTTTATTTGATTATATCCTAAGAAGCCATCCATTAATGAAAACATCTCATGTCCTGATGATAAGTCCACTATGATATCAATGTTTGGTAGTGGGAAATCATCTTTTGGACATGCTTTATTCAGATCTCTGAAATCTGTACAAACCCTTATGCTTTTATCTGGTTTTGATACTAGTAAAATACTTGAAACCCATTCTGGATAAGCCACTGGTCTTATGAAACCCACTTCCAATAGTTTCTTGAGCTCAGTTTTTACAAGGAGAGCAATATGTGGGTGCATCTTTCTTAGCTTTTGTTTAACAGGTTTTGCTTTTAAATCCACATTAAGATGATGCATGATAAGATATGGGTTAAGTCCTGGCATATCTGCATAAGACCAAGCAAAATTTATTTGTCTTTGCTTAAATAATTCCATGTATTCTTTCCTCTCTCTTTCTAATAATGAGGCAGCAAAATGAAGTATTTTAGGATCCTTTGATGTATCAATGTTTACTGCTTATGTTGGTTCTATCAGGTTAGCAGATCTCTCTTGAAAATATGCAGGAAAAATGTCAAACTTTCCATCTTCTAGCACCTCAAGAAGGTTTTCACCATCAGATATGTCCTTTATTTTCTCTTTTGATTGATCTAATGTTGCCATGAAATGGTTTTCAACAATAGGTCTCTTTCCTTGTTTTATTTCACTTTTGCATCTGAAAAGTTTGGCATTCTCCTGACTATGAGAAATATCACTTATTTTGTAGTGGAAGATATCTTAGGTGGGATGGGATCAACAGCATTAAGGTACACAGCTAAGTCATGATCATTGGAAAAGACATTTAGTTCGGGGTTGTCTAAATTATCCCAATAAATTAGTTCAAGATGAAGAAGAGGTAAATCATAATCACTGTCATCATTAGGTATTTAAATGTTCATGACATAATGATCATAATTCAGCATAGAATAGGTATTATCATAGATTAGATGTTTTTGAGGATTGTCTTTCTCAAGTGTTTTCGAATTACTCTTAACAAGATTAATATTAGCATTTTTTAGTTCACACTCAAGTGGTTCTTCAATTGACGTTTGTCCCTTAAATGAATGAATTATATCAACACACACATCTTTGATACTGAAAATTTCTTCTTGATTGACTTCATTTTCATTTTGGAGTTGATATACTTGTGTACATGATAAAGAGGATTCTTTTAATAGATTTTGTCTCCTTTCAAACTCAGCTTCTTCTAGACTAATAGTTAATCCAACTTGACTATCTCTTATTTCTTCTATGGTTCTTGCATATCTGATCCTTGTTTGTGCTTCTTGTGGCATTGTGTCGTTGTTTTTGTCATTCTCTTTTCTTTTTGCATACGCCTCTTTTCTCTAAATTCTGAGTTTCTCTTGTCTTCTTTCTAATTTTATCTTTTGTTCTGTAATAGATAAGTCTTCTTTTGTGATAGCTGCTTGATCTTCATTGTGTTCTTCACTTGATGTAGTAGATAAGACATCTGGTCCCCATTCATACTCATTGGAATCTATCTTTGAATCCTGATCTAAGATTACTCCACTATACCATACTGGAATGTCGTATGGTGCAAAAATTTCTCTGATTTCTGTCATTTCTATTTTTACTGCCTCTAGAATATCTTGTTCAAATTTTGCCTTTGTTTGTATTTTCAGAACTTGTTGACAAGATTTTTCATTACCTGGGATGATAATCTCCTCCTCTTTCTTTTCATGTTCTCTTGCTCTCTTTGTTCATTGGTTACTGTTTCGGCCACTTGATGTAGCTTTTCTTGCCAATTGTCTCCTTTAGAAATTGATTTCTTTCTCCATTTTTGTTGTTGGGTATTGTGTTGCTTTTGATTAGACTTCAGGTATCCCAAACTGGATTTATCTTCTGTGGATTGTGAGTGCAGACAAATAGGTTCTGAAATACCCTGATGTTGCTTACCAATTGGTCCTTTTCCTTCATATCCCATCTTTTGCATGATTTCGTATCCTTTTCCATATTGTTTTATGGGAATATTGACTTCTGCTATTGTTGCTATAGTTTTATCTTCATCTTTGTATAACCAACCAAGAATGTCTTTGTCTTCATTTTCCTCTTCAAGGGTTCCAGCACTAATAAAGGTTCCTTCAAACATGTGTTTTGATTTGCTTGATGTTTGTGATTGAATATCTGTAGGCTTTCCATATGACTTAGGGGAGAGTGGAAAATTATTCAAAGAATACTTTCCCATTCCTTCATCATTTAACTTGAGATTTTCTTCAAAAGTTTCCCATAACTTTGCTTGAACTTCTTTAGTAGGATATACTAATTCTTTGTTATGTGGAACTCTTGTATCTTGTGTTGGCTTCAAATTATTGCAATATTGACTAGAATCTGCAATTATAATGATCTCTTGCCCTTCGTGAGGAAATTTTACACATTGATGATATGTAGAACGAACTGCTTGTATCTTGTGAATCCAGGGTCTTCCCAGAAGAATGTTGTAGGAGATATTCAAGTCTAAAACTTGACACAATGTATCATTTTCCACGGGTCCTATCCTTATTGGTAGCACAACAGTTCCTTTAGAAGAACATTCTGCTTCATCGTAAGCCTTGATGGTTATTTTCTTTTTCAGGTCCACCGCATTCTTTGAATATCCCAAAGCTTTTATCAAACTTAATGCACAAATATTTAAGTCAGCTCCTCCATCTATGAGTACACGTTTGACACGAGTTTTATTAATGGAGACTTCAACACATAAAGGAGCATTGTGAGGATGTTGTAAGGATGCGTCATTATTTTCAAAAAATGATAAGCAATGAGGAGCTATAAGATGTCCTACCATGTTTTGGAACTGATCTATATCCAAATCTTTTGAAACCGTTGTTTCCACTAAAGCTTTCTCCAAAATTTCCTTATGCATAGGTGAAATCTTGAGAAGTTCCAGAATTGATATTTGAGCGGGTATTCGTTGTAATTTCTCTACTAAATTGTATTGTTGTGATGTGGATGTTGAGTCTTTTGCTATACCTGGAAAGGTAACCTTTGCTTTGCTTCTTGTGATAACGTTGACTGGTTCTGAAGATTGATTTTTGTTAACAATGATCACATTTACTACATCATCATATGTATAAGTGTAATTTACTTTGGTTTTTCCTTTGTCAGTTTCTAATTGGGATGATTCACCTTTATCATAATTTGAAAGTGGAGTTTTAAAAGCCAAGTGTGATCCGTTCGTCTTATGGCTATCCACCGTGATGGTTCCATTATCAATTAGATCTTGGATAATGTGTTTCAATCTATGACAATCATTTGTTAGGTGTCCTTTATTCAGATGATAATTGCAAAAATGATTGTCATTCCACCAATTTGGCTTGACTGGTGGTTCATAAATTCTTGCTTCTGGTAAAACAATCAATTTGTTAGTAAGCAAAGTTTTTAGAGCTGATTCTAAAGATTCTCCAATATTTGTGAATTTTCTCTGAGGATTAGAGAAAAAGGACATGGCTTTATTGTTTTCTAGATTGTTATTTCTTGGGATTTGACTTGATAGATTGAAAATTGGTTGTTGTTGTTTTGTAGTATTTTTATCATCATTTCCTTCATTGCTGACATTCTTATTCTTTGACCAGAACTTGGGTTTATCATTGTTGTTGTTGTTGTTGTTGTTATTGTTGTTGTTGTTGTTGTTGTTGTTGTTGTTGTTGTTGTTGTTGTTGTTGTTGTATGAATTATTGTAAAGTTTTAGTTCTCCTTTCTTTACCATTGCGTTCTCTATTTTCAGACCATTCTCGATCATTTTGGCAAAAGAGGGAGGACATTGTATTCTTAGTCAATAACTCATTTCACTGATAAGATTATCAATGAATATGTCCAATTTTTTCTTGATCAGGTACATCTTGGGGATACCTATTAAACATGTGTTTCCATCGTTGTAAGAAGATCATAAAGGATTCACCATTCTTTTGTTTAACATTGCAAAGATCTAGCATTGTTATTTCATTCCTTATATTGTAGGAATATTATGAAATAAACCTATTCACAAGTTCTTCAAAGGATTTGATTCCAGATGGTAATCTTGAAAACCACTCCATTGATTGTCCATTTAAACTCCTAGGAAAAAGATGCATAAGGTAAGTTTCATCGTGAGCGAATTCCATGCTCATAGTACAAAACTCCCTAATGTGATCTTGAGGATCAAATTTTCCGTCGTATTTGTCATATTTAGGGATCTCGCAATGTTGCGAAAATGGTATCATATTTAGATTTTTATCAAAGGGATAGGGGCATATGTCTTCTAATGAATACTTCTTGGAACTTGCCCCATTCTGCATGTCTTGTATCTGTTGTTGTAGAGTTTTTATTTGTTGAGTAAGGTTTGATAATGGATTATCCACATTGTTTCTTTTATCATTACATTTTTTTTCTTTTGTCATCCCTTTCTTTCCTTGTTTCTTCATTGCTTTCTTTGTCTGCATCTTCTCTATTCGGCTCATCTGTGTCTTGGGTGTTACTTGCTTCCACGTCTTGTTTTAAGCTTTCTATGTTAAATTCTTGTGGTAGTTTAGCTCCAGATTTTACCCATTAAGATATATTTCTCTTTTTGTTTTGCCAAAAACTTTTCCATTAGCCTATCAAATTTGAAATCTTGTTCAAGGTCTCTAATGGTGCTATTGACTGCTTCTTCATCAACAGTGGTAAATCCAAAGGTGTGGAATACAGGAGTATCTTCTTCCTCCATTTGTTGTTGTTTTCTAAGTTGTTCGTATTGGGCTCTAGTCCAAACTGGCATGTGATTATTTCAAAGTTGTTTGAAATTTTCAATGAATAAAGTCAATAATTGATTATTGGTTTAGGAAGATATGCCTTGTTGATTTTACCACTATTATTTGTTTGTTGGGATAAAGCATCTCTTTGTTGAAATGCACGTCTTTGTAAAGTTTCACCGTCAAATTCTGCACCACAGCCACGTAAGTAGTGACGAAAACGGTGTAGGAATGTCCTATGTTTTAATAAGATCTTGCGATTGATATACAAGAATATTATCCTTTTCTGAATAGCTTTATAACCAGGTTTTCTTTTTTTAAGGTGATACTTAAAATTCATATAAGCATTGATAGTTTACAAGTTTGATTCCATTGTTGGTGCAATTTTGGTTTCGATGTAACCTAAGTTCAAAATAGGAAAGATATATCCAAGATTAGGAACCTAATATAGATTGATCAAGCTTCGTGATAGAGGATTTGATTATCCTGATGAGAGACTTGACAAGGATGTTGATTTTTTGCACTTAAGATGTTTGAATCAATAGCTTGATGAATGTTGATGTTTATAGAACCTTTTGGGAATAACCTGTAGGATTAGCAACCTAGTTGTTTGAGCTAGTTTGAAAATACGTGATGGTTTAGAGACAAACCTACTTCAAGAATTATTTTGATATTTTGATGTTTTGATACTTTGATTTTGATTTGATGTTTCAAGTGTTGGAATGCTTTTTGTTTTACCCTTTTGATCACACTTTTTCAGTAACTTGTTGATTTTTTTATCTCTTGTAGATGATAATTTTCTTCAATTTTTGACCATTTGGAACATGTTACAGACATAGAAGACACAATTTTTAATAAATGAAAAGCACAAGCAAGTACAATCCCTATGGCAGGCTGAGACAATAGTTATTGAATCTCACATGGGGTTTCCTCTGAGGCTACGCTATTCAAATTGAATATTTAGATGCTTGACCCCACTGGCTCCACCCTCAGCACTCACTTCTTCGGGGCAGCCAAGCACCAGTTTCCATGAAATCTCCCCATGGCAAACTTTATATCTCTACTAGGAACCGTATGTGTGTGAGCCGCTTCAGAGGTCTGACCTCCTGTGCCAACAACTAGAAGGATTTTGGCAACTAGTACAAGTGGTTTTTAGTAAAGGCTTCCGGTCATGTAGCCATACATGCGGCACTTTCACCTTTGTAAATATAGAAGGTTCCCAGCTTATAGAGGTTACGCTCCATAAGGTTTATGGGGAAACATAGTGTCGGTATGAACTTATTAGCACATGTTGTTTGAACTTTCGTCACAAACATGATTTATTTATAGTGGATTGGAAGGACTCGGTATTAGCCCATTTCCACTTTAGGTCGTTCCCCTCTCACTGACCCCCTCAAGGTAGCTCAGGAAGGCAAACCCTCTAAAAAGATTTAATTGCTTGAAAGTAAAGAAAGCATAAAAGAGTGGGTTTGGATTTTTGGTCACCCAATTAAGGGGAGAGCATATACCTACCACTTTCAAGACACAGAATATAAGTGTTCTTTTTATCTTTCCATAGCAATGTGATCTATCCTCTACTTGGAGATGTTGCTCCAACAAGCATGGTGCTTATTTTAGCCCTTCATAGCAAATGATTTTATAAACTAGGAATTGGAAATCCTGGTCAACAACATGAAAATCATTGCAAAAAGTAACTTGATTTGTAAGAATTGACAAGTTGATTGTTCTTTTTAACTTGCAAAATATAAGATTGATTGTGCATTTTACCTTTGCAAGAAAATAAAAGATTGTTGTTCTTTTTACAGCCGAAAATTTTAGGTGTGAATCCCAACTTTGCAAGATAGTAAATGCTTGAT
This sequence comes from Cryptomeria japonica, assembly GCF_030272615.1. Taxonomy (NCBI): domain Eukaryota; kingdom Viridiplantae; phylum Streptophyta; class Pinopsida; order Cupressales; family Cupressaceae; genus Cryptomeria; species Cryptomeria japonica. The sequence goes on along the minus strand of NC_081413.1, from coordinate 125,648,266 downwards.
TTGTTGTTCTTTTTACCTTGCAAATGTGATTATTTTTATAGCCCAAAAACAAGTGAGGTACTTTTTAGAACACCAAATTGAAAAATGAAGTTCTTTTTACCCAAAAGGAAATATGAATTCTTTATAACCAACTTTGAAAAAGTTAGAAAAGAAATCACCAAATCCTAACTTAACTCCTCCAAATCTGCAAGAAATTGTTAGAAACCTGCAATAAAAAAAGAAGTTAGTGAAAATCCAAAACTTTAGGTGGGCTTCCACAAGCCTAATTTCAAATCACAGTTACAAATTTTTCATTGCGCTAAACTATTTGCCAAATGCGCTAGTCCTTGTTACAAAAGTGCTAACCTGCGTCAGAAAAGCACTAACCTTCGATGCAAAAGCACTGATTTTCAAACAAAAGCGCTAACCTACATGACATATGCGCTACCCTATGATGCAAAAACATTGATTTTCGAACAAAAGCGCTAACCTACATGACATATGCGGTAACCTATGATGCAAAAGCATTGATTTATGGACAAAAGCGCTAACCTACATGACATATGCGCTAACCTATGATGCAAATACGCTAACCTATCGAACAAAAGCACTATTAAAATTCACACATGCGTGAATCTGTATTACAAATACATTAATTTTATTTTTGTGATATTTTTAAAGGTATATGTGAGGTCCAGCCCCACGGGGGGCGCCAAAATGTGTGAGCTTGAATTTCATCCTTAGAATGTTACCTGCAATGAGTTAGTTTCACAAAATACAAATGGAAATGCTACAGGAATCCAAATTCAACCAATGAAACTACATGAAATACATATTAAAATAAAACATTATTTTACCTTCATGGCTTATGTCTCATTGTGTCTTAACTCCATTGTTCCTGGTTGCAGATGGTGTGCTCTCAAACAATGCATTGTTGGTTTCCAAGATGGCATATGAAGAATGGACTGATAACTTGTAGTTAACTGATACTAGATGATATGCAAATGCTACATGATTATGCTAAAATGATAATTGCTATTTGATAATTGCTATTTGCTTCAAAAACTCACGGATGCATATGATTGATTGAAAAACTATTTTGAAGACTAACTTGAAGATTTTCTTTCTCAACTGAAGCTCTTGATTTTATAGACTTTGAGAGGATTAGATGATGTGGGTCAAATCAATGGTCCTGATCAGATCTGCAGATTTGGATGGCTATGAGTAAAGGTGAAGGTTGAGAGAAAGGGGGAAGGAGAAGACAAGCGTCACTCATCTCACCTTGATTGGGTTGCTGGCTGAAAGAATCTAGGGATGGTTGAAGGAAATTTAGGCATGATAGGACAAGTGGACTCAAGTCCTTCCTAAGATGTAGGAGGTATTGGAGAGAATATAGAAGATGGTTATGAAATATGTGTACGTACACAATTTTCATTAAGTTTGGAAGTTGGAGACAAATGATAAATTAATATTTAAGAAATATTAATTTCTTTAGCCACATGTTTGATGAGTTGGAAAAGGGAAGATGAAGTGGAGATGGAGGGTGAGTTGGAAAAGGGATTAAATAATTTTGAGAATTATTTAATATTTGAGACTATAGGATAGGAGAATAATCAAATATTAGATATTTAATTGTTTTGGAGGAGATAATTAAATATTAGATATTTAATTAATTAGAAGAATAAGATAAATGAATTAATTAATAGAAAGACACGAAGATGAATTAAATAAATTAATCTTTTCAAATTAACTATTTAATAGACGAATAATTATTAAATAAATATAAAATATTTATTTAATTGCTCATAGCCAATTTTAGGTGTATACATGATGCTAACTTAATTTGGCAAATTTTGTCTTCTTTTATCCTTTGGTTTATTTGAAAACTCAGAAATGAGGAGAAGTTCCAAGGTAATGCTAAGGAACTTGCTGGTTTTTTAAAAAAGCTCACACATTATAAAATTGTTGTGCAGGTCTACTTCCTGATGAATGTTGAATGAAACAAACTCCTACGGTTCCTCAAAGAAGGCCGAGCCACCATGTTTATATACGAGATGCAAGATGGATATGAATGGGAAAGGATCGCAGAAAATCAAACTGCCTTTGAGAGTGCAGTAAAGAAACTGATTAAAGAGCTTCAGGATACTAGAGCTCCCCCCTTCAACAGGGTTGACATGTGCATTCAAATCATGGAAAGGAAGAAGGTGGTCTGGATGGAAGGACCACAGGGGTGGACCACATGGCTGGAAGACCAAGATGAAATCCTCCTCTAGTACCTTATGGCAGTGAACACAACTTTATTTTGGAGTTTTCATTTAGTGCATTGTATATGACACTCGTCCAGATCTTTTTGGTTTCGTTGTTGAGGCTCTGCCTCCCCTGAACTCATCTGTATAAACCTCTTTTTTGGTCTCTCGATTTATAATATATAAAAAAAATTGTATAATAAAATAATATTATCACTAATATTATATATTATTTATAAAAATTTATACAATAATATTATACTATAATTATTATAAATTAACAATATAATAATTAAAATACAATAATGATATTGTGGAGATGTTTTGATTATAATTATTTGGATGAATAATGAAAATTTTGGTCCTATAAATCTTTTTAAAAAATTGATTTGATATATGTTACGAGTAACTAAATTTTGTCTTTATTATTGAAATTAGGTGAAATTATTTTGATACTAATTATTTGTGAAAATCTTGGTAGTTACCATTACAAGATAACTACCATGACAAGTGAATGAAGAACTAATATTAATTGAATAATAAAAAATATATTCTCTAACATTATTTTTTTTTAAACAAAAGGTCAAAGACCTTAATATTAAATCAATATAAGAGATACATAATAACAACTTTAAAAAGTCCACCAAAAAACTAAAACCAAAAGAGCCACTTTGGACTCAAACCAACAACTAGAAGAAAGTAATATATGACAACCCAATGGAATGCCAATCCTAAAGGGAGTTACAAATTACAAAAGAATTTGCATATAAAGGAACCCATATACTAAAATCCTCGAACAGAGGAGGAGATGATTTAAATAGACATCTGTGACGTTATGTAACACCCATCCACCTTGTCAATAATGAAGAGGTTGATCTGGTCGAGCATGTGAAATAAATGCAACTGTAATGGGAATAACAATGACAGAAAAGGACTTTACAAATTAAGTCTCACACATACAAGAATCAGTCACAAGATCTTAGAAAGAACTTCTCTAGAGGTGCCACTTGTACACTCATATAGTACCATGAAGAGAATAGGTAATGAGCAAAGCTCCCATATGAAACAACTTGGCCTGAAATGAGGAATGATAAGTGAGAGTATGTATCATTCATCCCTATCAAGTGGAGTAGTGAAAACCCTCAACGGCATGCCCTATAAATGGACTTTATTATAAAAGAGTCCAAAAAAATTAAAACACATTTCAAAAGTCCTGCAAAATTGAACAAATTATTAATGGAACAATACAAATCATAGATTTAAAAAGAAGTCGTTACAATATCATTAAATATGACACTTGTCTACCCAATAAAGTGTCGCTAACTCCTTTTCTAATAATAGAATATCCTTTGTAAATTCCTTCTCTGAAAATGAAGGCTCACAACTTTTACTGGCCAAGGCATCTACCAATGCATTCGCCTCTCTATAGCAATGGATAACCTCATACTCTGTAAAATTGGACAGGAGTTCCAAGGCCTCTTTAAGAATATATTTGAGTTTCCAATCAACAATGTCTATTATCTTCAAAGCTGAAATGATGACCATTGAATCCCCCTCTATAATTTATTTATTTGCACCCAATTTGGTAGCTAATTTAAGACTTGATACTAATTTAGTGGCTTATGAAATATTATTTGTTCCATTAGGAATGTGAACTACCCTAGCTAGTAAAACAGAACCCTTCCAATCTCGAATGATTCATGGATTACCTTTTGAAGCACTGTCAAACTTAAGTTTAAAGAAGATAAAATCTGGAGGTTTCCAACAAATATCTTATCTATTAACTAGGAGTGACTGATTATGAAGCAAGGATCCCTTGAAAGGAAGAGATATACCCACCCACTGGTTAAGAACCTCTAAATCACAGGAGGTAAAACCTGATGAAAGACTCTTTAACTTTTGAAGTATAGGCCTTAATTGATTCTGAAATTGATAATTCAATTGTATGGATAACTTGGTCCATAGAAGCTTCCTCCTTCCTAAGAAGACGTTTATTTCATTCCCACCAAAGGCTCCAAACCAAGGCTATTGGTTCTATTGTCCATAAGACAACAAAGAAAGCCTTCTTATTCAATCTGGGCCACGATTGAAAGACTTCAATCAGAGTTTTTTGAAGTGGAGCAAACCATTTTAATGTGTTCATCAACCAAGACCAAATCAAATTAGAAAATGAATAGACAAGGAGCAAATGATCTATTGTTTCCAATTCACTTTTGCAAAGCAGGCAAAGAAAAGGTATGGGGATTGATAACTTGGATAATCTATCACTTGTTAATATTATGCTTGAAAGGGCCAACCAAATAAAGGCTCCATCTTTAGGCAGAACAAATGCAGACCAACAAAAAGAAAAAGCTCTGGAATTATCACAAGACAATTGAGGATCTAAAAGATCATACCCCTTCTTAACTGAATATTGTACTGACTTGGAAGGAAACCAAATAAGTGAATCACAGTCAATAGAGAAACAGACCACTTTGTTATGAAGAATTTCTAGAAGAGCCACCACTTGATCAAAAGGAATATTCATTTTTTTTTAAATTCCAACCAAGACAGTGTTGGGTATATGAAGCCCAATAGTCACATGGTTGTTTGTCTTCCCCAGAAGACTCTTCATTTCATATTTGATATGTTTATATAAATGGTTGTGTGCAGCCCATACATGATGTACTATGTAATTGGATATTGGTTAATAAGAATTATCCCTACGTTTCTGGTGGACATAGCCACTTAGTGGTGAACCACGTTAATCTTGTGTCTTGAGTTCTTTGTTGTGTCTATTATTCTTTCTGTTGTTTTTTGTTCACTATTATGTGTTTTCTCTACTCATTTTTTAAACTAACAAATGGTATCAGAGCCACGGTTGGCTTGAGCAGAGATGGGATCCGATTGGATAGTTGATCCTGGAGTTGGGTGCTTTTATGTTATCAATAAACAGGCTGAAGTTTCAGATGATGAGGCCAAATTAGTCATCAAAAAATTTCTTGGCAGTCTAGACTCAGTAGAGAGTGATGTCCAAGTGGAGGTTGAAACCAAATGTCATTGGTGGGATGGCTGGGAAAAGGAGGAGACTTTGGCTAAAGAATAAGAGGGTTTGTTGTATTCATTGTTTGAAGAAGAGACTGGTTTGTTTCCCTTCCAAGATGAGGAGGATGCCTCCCGGGGTGAGGAGGATGTAGTCTCGAATCTAGAAAATGAGGATGACCCTAAAGAAAAACAAGCAGATTGCAAAAGTGATGATTTATTGTTGTAGATTGCAGTAGTGGAGGCAGAGTGGAATGCATTGATTGCAGGTATTGCACAAGTTTCTACACAAAATACAACAAATTCATTCAATGAGGCAGTCGTGAGAATTGGGAGTGACGTTTGTAGGCTATTCACACCTGTACGAGAGTTTTATATTCGGGTATTAAAATCTGATAATGGTGATCTAGATATTCTATTACAGGGGAGCACAAGAGCAAGAGACTTTGATGGAGGAGTGTATTATGCATCAACAGAGTAGTGTTCCTGATAATGGATTACCAGATGAAGTAGTTAGAGAATATGTTTTTAACTCTTAACTGACTTGGAGAAGATTAATTCGCATTGTTCATGAATAGAGTTTGGCAATATTAAAATCTTCTCAAGAGCTGGTTGTAGTATGAGCCTTGGAATGGAGATGCAGGGAATGTTACAAGTTGTGCCAGTTGGACTTCACGAGGGAGATTGTTGGGTATATGAAGCCCAACAGTCACATGGTTGTTTGTCTTCCCCAGAAGACTCTTCATTTCATATTTGATATGTTTATATAAATGGATGTGTGCAGCCCATACATGATGTACTATGTAATTGGATATTGGTTAATAAGAATTCTCCCTACATTTCTGGTGGACATAGCCACTTAGTGGTGAACCACGTTAATCTTGTGTCATGAGTTCTTTGTTGTGTCTATTATTCTTTATGTTGTTTTTTGTTCATTATTATGTGTTTTCTCTGCTCGTTTTTAAACTAACAGACAGTCAATATTATTAGAGAAGGAGAGGCATGTTACTACTTATCAAATTGCCATTAGTTTCATATCCAAAGTCATACTCTATTCTAGTCGATTAGTATTACCGAATCATGCAGTCGGTACACACAGAGAAGTCGGTATGGACAGTCTAGTCGGTTACTGAAGAAAGCAGTCACAGAACACAATATTCACCGAGCTGTTTATCGAGTAAAGGTTCATGGCTACCAAGTGGTATAATTAACTCACCAAGTTGATATTCACCAAGTAAAATGTCTTACTAGATACATTGAACCTGGACATGCACATGAAAACGTGTTGGAAATTGCACTAGGAGATTGTGTATGATTACAAGATCAATCTAACCTATGAGATATTTTGTTTAATCGAAGAATCTTTTTGTAAGATCGAAGCAATAAATCAAATCACCACTGTAAGAGATCTATATATACAGCATGATTCTAGGGTTAGATATATGACACGATATGATGTGATAAGAGATGCAATGAGATAGCAGTGTGTATGCATGAAGGAAGACTGTTACAGAGACACGGAGAGGTCACCGAGAAGGTTATCAGTGAACAGTCGAAGAACAGAGTAAACAGAAGGGTTTACCGAGTTTCATTATGGGTTACCGAGGTATGCTACAAGCTAGGTAATCTTATTCAGAGCACATAGAATCTGCTTTAGCATTTCAGATGTAAAGTTGTAGATATTTGTAATGATTATGTTGTAATATTTTGAAGTTGTAAGAGAAACCTTTAACAGGGTAAAAGAATCTAACCAAGTCTATAAATTGTAAATCCTTTAACCAGGTGCTACACTTATATAGTGTTGTATAAATCCTTTAGTAAGGTAGATCTAACTGATCTTAATACTCCTAACAGGGTAAGCTATCAGAAATAGCTAAATGTAGCTCTAACCGAGCATTCTTTATTATTGCAGTAGTGAAGTTGTGGGTGCCATCCCCACCGCAATTTTTCTCTCTAACCAAGAGTTTCTGCGTGACCAAAATATATGTGTTATGGAGTGAATCATGTATGAATGTTATATGTTGATTAAAGTTTTGTTTTATGTTACTGCACTATTCTGTTTATGCATAACAGTAAGGTTATTACAAAAGAAAAGTTTTGGAGTACTGATTCACCCCTCGCCTCTCAGTACATTAGCTTTCTATATTGGGCCTAACAAGGCAATCAAAAACTTTTATTCCCCAAGCATTCTGTAATATCCTTTTAGCATCTGGAAATTGATTGAGGGAATCAATCGAAGGATAGGTATTACATGAGTCTTCCTAGAATAATGTTGTTTGTCCATTATGAACAATCCAAGACAAGGGAAGAAAAATCTGCCTATAATACATCATAAAATTCCACATATGAGACCCCTGGGGAGGATTTGAAATAGTGAAAATTATTTGGGGTTGAGGTGCATCTAAGTATTTAGCCCAAAGGATTGAGGACCATAATGAATTAGGATTTCTAAATGCTTTCAAAACTAATTTAGCTCCCAAAGCCAAATTTTGTTTTGCAGCATTTTGTATTCCAGCTCCACCTAATGATTTTGTATTGAATAATTAAAAATGTATTCTCTAATATTCAATTAAGATTACACATTTATATATATTATTGTTAAGATTGAATGAACTAACTTAAAAAATAAAAAGATTACCAAATATATTCATTATAATTATAGTTAGGTTTAATTATAGTTAGGGTTAGGATTATAGTTCAATAAGGATTAGATTTATGTTCAATTAGCTTAGTGTTAGAGTTTAATTAGAAGTAGGGTTTAATTAGGGCTAAGGCTATGATTCAATTAGTGGTTACTTAAAGTTATAAAAGAAATTTTTGAGTTAGGGTTAAATTATGATTATAGTTCAAACATAGTTAGGATAAGGGTTTAATTAGGGTAAGGGTTGGGTATAAAGTTAAATTAGAGTTTGGGTTAAGGATCAATTAGGCTTCTAGGCAAAACTTTTGATTTGGGGTGAGGGTTGAATTATAGTTAGGAATACAATCCAATAAATGATTTTTTTTACGCAAATTTTTAGGTACATTAAAATTATATTTAGAATATTTATATTTTATTTTCAAATTTTTTAGAGTCTATATCTTTTAAAGCTTTATATAAAAAAAATAAAGATATATATAATATAAAAAATATGAATTAATAATATTAATTTAGTTATCCTCATGCAATTTAATAATATAAAAATTGGATAATAAAATAATATAATCAATAATATAGTATATTATATATAAAAATTTATACAATAATATTATATTATAATCGTAATAAATTAACAAAATAATAATTAAAATATAGTAATAATATTGTGAAGATGTTTTGTGTAGTACCCCTTCTCGATCAAACTTTTTAGACTCATGTTTCACTTCAGTTGACTGTTCAGTGGATACATTATTGTTATATTTTATTCACACTTTATGTGATGTTATTGCATGCTTTAATTTTATTTGTAGTGTATGATTTCATGTAGTATTTCTTAATTTATGTTAAATGTGATTTTTACGTCGAGAGGCGTAACCTATAATGGCATCATATAGGGGTCATCACCAGGGGTCATCACCAGGGGTCATCACCAGGTGTAAGAAAAAAGAATTGCTTCATATTCCTGAGAGTTACTAATGAAATTAATAAAGTATAAAATTAAAAAACAATAGTGAACAAACAAGAAGTGCGGAATATATTGTAAATAGAGGAATATAGGTCAAGAATGGGTAAGAAGATATCAAATAATAATAGTATTATTATATTATCATTAATAAGCTAACAACAACAATCATTTCAAGAACTCTGCATGACAACCATTTTAAAGAATCCTTCAGTGCCAACGTTACGAATTCTATACAATGAAGCTATATAGTATGCATTTTGGTCAAAGATCACTTACCATTGGCATTGCCCTCACGTTTTGCTTTCTACGCAGGTCTGCTTCATTTCTTTTATGTTGCTTTCTACACAGGCCTGTTGGGTTTAATCTCGATATCTGTTGACTCGTCCACAATTTCCTGCATTGTATTTTGAATGAATTCATCGAAGGAGTCGATTTGCTGCAACACTATGCAGTGATCACCACCCATGCATCTTCATGGGTTATCTCCTCCCTCCCTCTATTCCTCCCTTCTTCATGGGTTATCTCCTCCCTCCCTCTATTGTATATTATTTTTTGTGTATATGTTTCCTTCATTGATGTTTAGCATTTTTAAATTTCTTCATAGTTATTAGACAGATGAGTCCTCTTTTAGAGGAAGTCGACATTGCCGAGCTGTGATGGACTCCATTTTATATTAGCGCAGATTTATGTAATCTAAACAGTTATTGCCATTGTCCTAGCACATAATTTTCCAGATATTTTTCCCTTAAAAATGTATATATTACAATGTTTATTTATGTAATTGGTAAATTTGTTTTGTCAGAGAATTCATAGAGTATAATTGTCGAGTTCCTTTACCCGAATGCTCATTAAATTTATTTTGTTAGAGAATTAATGGAGTATAATTGTTGATTTCCTTTACCTGAATTCTCATTAAGTAAAACTGGTAGAAAAAGATATAAATTATTGTATTCCCACATAAATTTTCATTGTTAAAAAATATTTGCAATATAAGGGTTTGAAGAGATTTTTCAATTTTGTAAAGTTATTATTATTATTAGAATATTCCGTATAAAAAAAAAGAAATGATTCATATTCTCACAGTTACAAATGCAACAGACAATCTAGCAATTAAAATCACACATTCAACAATCATAGATCTATTTGTGTATTCTCAAGTATTGTGATGATCTTATAATTAGCTTTGCATGAACATATGTTTGGATGTATGCTTCCTCATTAGGCGTGCATGTCTGGCACAGGAAATCATTTACGCTATTGTTTTGTTTGAACTATTTTAAAATGTCTACTATATTTTGAATTTATATTAACAACTTTTGGTTTTTATTAAGATAATGTTGCTTGCATAGGATATTATTGTTAATTATTTTTTCTTTAGAAAAGTTAAGAATAGGAATAATGAAAATAGAAGCAATATTTTGAAAAAAAAGAAGGAAAGAATCTTAATTTTTAATTTAGAAAGATCAATAAAAAAATTCATGTTTCTAAATCTTAACATTTCTATATTCAAAAAATGAAAAAGAATTTTTATGTTTCTAAACTTCACCTATACAAATATAATAAAAATATAATGTTTCTAAATTCAAAAAATCTAAATATACTAAACAAATTCAAAAATATTATATAATATCTGATATCAAAATATATTTATTATAAAGTTTCTAATTTATCTTATTTTTCTATTTATTGTTAGTTGAGTTACACAAAAACTTCAAAAATAACATATAATTTTTAATTTAGAAACATGAAAAACAATGTTTATGTTAATAATTCCAATTGTATAAATATAATATTTCTAAATTCAAAAACTCAAAGTTGCATATATACACAAAAAATTTTAAAATGATATATGTTTTAATATATAAAATTATTATTATTAAAAATGGTTTCTAATTTATAATGTATATGTTTAATTCTTTTTATGAAAATTTGAAAAATTAGTTCCATTATAATAGTTTTCTATAAAATTTTAAGTGAATCTATAAAAAAATTAAAAGGTTAAAAGAAAATAATTTTAATTAAAAAAATTTAAGCTATTTAAAAATGTGTTTATTTTATGAGAACAAATTTTAAAGGTATGTATTTCATAAAATTAGTGAAATAAGGGGGAAAAATTATAAGAATTATACGTAATGAAGATTTTTATGAATGCATAATCCTACAATAGTAACCCTAATTGTACCATAAAAACCTAATCTTACCATAAGTGAAACCTAAACCAAAACTTATCTCTAACCCTATACTTAAACACTGCCTACAACTTGAACCCTAACCTAATCATAATTGAACCCTAACCCTAAACCAATCCCTAATTCTAACTATACCCTAATCCTAATTTACTTCTAGCACAAACCCTTACCTTAATTAAACTTTAAATCTCATTTAACCCTAAGTCTAAAGTAATCAAATCATAATCATAATTCTAACCCTAATTAAAATCTATTATATTTGTAACTATACTTAACCACTTATTATAATCACATCCTATCTTTGACAATATACCTAATCTAGACCTAATTGAACCCTAACCATAACTTAACCCTAAACTTAGCCATAACCCTAGAATTCAGCCCTAGCTACAAGTTAAACTATACCCTAACAATAATGTAACCCTACCCCTAGATTTAACCCAAATCCTAGATTTAACCCAAATCCTAGATTTAACCCTAATCCTAATCAACTCTAACCCTAACCTTAATTGAAATTTAATCCTTATTGAACACTAATACTTTTTCAACCCTAACCATAGTCTACCCTAATCCATGATCATAATTAAACCCTCACCATAATCAAACCCTAATCATCATTAAACCCCAAATCTAATTAAATATAACATTAACCCTTAACTCAAAACCTTATCCCTAACTATTAACCATGATGTAGACCCTATCCCTAACTATAATCCTAACCCTAACCCTTGACCTAATTCTAACTATAAGCATGATATAAATCTAACCCTAGATATATCGCTAACAAAAATCTTAAACTAACACTAACCCTAACCATGATGTAAACCCTAACAATAATTTTATCCAAATCCTAGACAATAAACCTAACCCTAAGCATGGTCTAAATCGCAACCCTAAACATATTTAAACCCTTATAAATAAAATGAAACCTTAAACATAACCCTAACCCTAACCTAACCATAATTCTAACCCTAAATTTGATCATAACCCAAAACCCTAATCATAATTAAACCCTAACTCTAATTAACTATAACCTTAACCATTAACCCTAAATGTATCTCTAACTTAACCATAACCCTAACAATAATCCTTAGTCCTAACCCTAAACCTAACCCTAACTATAACCTGTAATTTATCTCTAACCATAACCCTAACCCTAACCTTAACCATGATCTAGACCCTATCCCTAACTGTAATCCTAACCCTAATGTTAAACCCTTTAATACTAATCCTAAGCATTATGTAGACCTAATCCTAACCATATCACTAGCAATAATCTTAAACCCTAACACTAACCCTAACCATGATGTAAACCCTAACCATAATTTTATCCATAATCTTAGACCCTAAACATAGCCCTATCTCTAACCATGATTTGAACCCTTATGTAATAAAACCAAATCCTAATCCTAGCCTAACCATAATTCTAACCCTAAACTTTATTGTAACCCAAACCCTAAACACGATGTAAACCCAAACTATAATCTTAATCTTAACCCTAACTCCTAACCCAAACATAACCCTAACCATGATGTAAACCTTAACCATAATCCTAAGCATTTAATTGTAACCATAATGCTAAGCCATTAACCTAAGCACAATGTGTATCCTAATCGTAACCATGAGGTATATAGAACCCTAACCTTAACACTAACCCTAACCATTATGTAAACCATAACCTTAATACAAAACCCTAACCCTAGCCTTAATATTAAACTTTACTTTAAATGCAAATTATAACCATAAATATAACCCTATACCTAACTTCAACACAAACCCTAAACCTAACCCTAACCACGATCCTAACCCTAACCCTAATCCTCACACTAAACATAACCATGATGTAAATCCTAACCCTAGCCCTAGCCCTAAACCTAAACCTAACCCTACCCATTATGTAAATCCTAAATAAGATCCTAACTGGAACCCTAACCATGATGTAAAACCTAACCCTAACAACAATCCTAATCATAGCCCTAAAACCTAAGCCTAACCATAATCATAACCTTACCCCTAACCCTAACCAAAATGTAAACCATAATCATAACCATAACCATAAACCATAGTCCTAACCACAACTCTAAATCATTACCCCAATCATAGCCCTAACCTTAACCTAACCTAATCATAACCCTAAACCCTAACTCTAAAAATAGGGAATGACTCTACAACCCTTAGGATCCACCAATCATCCATTAGAATGTATTGATAATAAATTAAGGGTATTGATATCTTTGTGCATCCAAAGTGTTGGATAGTTGTTTCCCAAATAATAACCCTAAACCTAACCCTAACCATGATGTACACCCTAACCCTATTCATAATTATAACCATGATGTGCTGTCTAACCCTATCCATATTTCTAACCATGATTTAAACTCCAATCGTAATAATGATGTAAACCCTAACCCTAACCATAAGCATAATTATAACCCTAAACCTAACTATAACTCAAACCCTAAACCCTAACCCAAGCAATAACCCTAACCATAACCATGATGCAAATCCTAACCCTAACCATAGCCATGATATAAAAACTAATATTAATTGTAAAACTAACCCTTAACCCTAACTCTAACCATAATGAAACACTAATCCTAGACATAATCCTAATGATAACTGTAACCCTAAGCCTAAACATAAACCTAACCCTAACTCCAACCTCGACCATGATATAAACCATAACCCTAACCATAATCCTAACCATAAATCTACACCTTAACCCTATCCCAACCATAACCATAAACCCTAACACTAAGAATAATCCTTGGCCCTAACCCTAGAACATGATTCTAACCACAACCCTAACCCTAACTCAAAACCTTTCCCTAATCCTAAGAGTTACAAATCCTATCCATAATCCTAATCCTAACCTTAAACCCTAACCCAAACCATAACCCTAACCCTAGCCTCAATCTTAAACCCTAACCCTAAGCATGATATAAATCCTAACTCTAAGCCTAAACCTAAGCCTAACCACGATGTTTATCATGACCCTAACCCTAACCCTAATCCTAACCTTAACCCTAACCCTAGCCATAATCCTAACTATAGCCCTAACTACAATCCTAAACCTAACCTTAACCCCAACCGATGTAAACAATAAACCTAACCATAACCCGAAACCATAAAGCTAATCATTAGGCTAACCTGACTAAAATCTAAACCCTAACCCTAACAATAATCCTACCTTAAACTTAACCCTAACCAAAATTGAAATTTAATCCTAATCCATTCCTAATATTAATGTAGCCCAAACCCTAATCCTAATTGAACTTTAATACTAATTTAATCCTAACCATAATGTAATTGAACCATAACCATAAGCATATTTCTAACTCGGATTACTTTGATGTAAACCCTAAACGTAATTGTAACCTTAACAGTATACCCTAACTATAAACTTAACCTTAACACTAAACCCTAACCATAATCCTAACCATAATCGTAAATCCTAACCCTAACCATAATCCTAAACCAAAACAAAACCCTAACCTTGATGGTAACCCTAACCATGATTTACACCCTAACCATCATCATAACCTAACCTTAAACCCTAACCCTAATCATAACCCTAACCATGATGTAAACCTTAACCTTGAAAATAATACTAACATTAACTATGATCTAAAACATAACCATAAACCGAATCCTAATCCTAACCATACCCCTAGTTATAATTCTAACCCTAACCCTAACCCTAATTGTAATTATGCTTACCCTAACCCTACCTTTGATGTAAACTCTAAAGATAATTGTAACCCTGACACTAAACCCTAACATAAATTTAACCTTCTATTAAACTATAACCCTAACCCTAACCATAACCATAACCATAATCCTAAATCAAAACCAAACCCTAACATTGATGCTAACCCTAACTATGATATAAACCCTAACCATTATCATAACCCAAACCCTAAACCCTAACCCTAATCATAACCCTAACCCAACCCATGATGTAAAACTTATCCCCGACCATAACACTAACCTTAACCCTAACACTAACCATGACCATAATAGTTGCCATTAAATAAAGTTTAATATGTCTTACATTTTAGTATTTGCTTTGATCTTGCAACACATATATATTATTAAAAATAGTCTAAATAGATATATGCAATTTCATATATCTCCACTTAATAATATTATAATATTATAATATAATTTTTTTTAATAAAAAGATACTATAATTATATAGATTTATTTTATGTTTTCCATCTCGCGTCGCACGACTGCTACTAGCATATATACCTTAAATTTAAATTTAATCTATATAAAATACGCCGAGAGATATCCTTCTCAAGGTGCCTATTTTTAATCAATTTTACACCCTAAAGTCAAATAGGCACCTCGAGAAGGATATCTCTCCATGTATTTTATATAGATTAAATTAAAATTTAAGGTATATATGCTAGTTGTAACCTTAACAGTATACCCTAACTATAAACTTAACCTTAACACTAAACCCTAACCCTAACCATAATCCTAACCATAATCGTAAATCCTAACCCTAACCATAATCCTAAACCAAAACAAAACCCTAACCTTGATGGTAACCCTAACCATGATATACACCCTAACCATCATCATAACCTAACCTTAAACCCTAACCATGATGTAAACCTTAACCTTGACAATAATACTAACATTAACTCTGATCTAAAACATAACCATAAACCGAATCCTAATCCTAACCATACCCCCAGTTATAATTCTAACCCTAACCCTAATTGTAATTATGCTTACCATAACCCTACCTTTGATGTAAACTCTAAAGATAATTGTAACCCTGACACTAAATCCTACTATAAATTTAACCTTCTATTAAACTGTAACCCTAACCCTAACCATAACCATAACCATAATCCTAAATCAAAACCAAACCCTAACATTGATGCTAACCCTAACTGTGATATAAACCCTAACTATTATCATAACCCAAACCCTAAACCCTAACCCTAATCATAACCCTAACCTGACCCATGATGTAAAACTTATCCCCGACCATAACACTAACCTTAACCCTAACGCTAACCATAACCATAATAATTGCCATTAAATAAAGTTTAATATATCTTACATTTTAGTATTTGCTTTGATCTCGCAACACATATATATTATTAAAAATAGTCTAAATAGATATATGCAATTTCATATATCTCCACTTAATAATATAATAATATAATAATATTATAATATTATAATATAATTTTTTTTAATAAAAAGATACTATATAATTATATATAGATTTATTTTATGTTTTCCATGTCATGTAGCGCAACTGCTACTAGCATATATACCTTAAATTTAAATTTAATCTATATAAAATACGCCGAGAGATATCCTTCTCAAGGCGCCTATTTTTAATCAATTTTACACCCTAAAGTCAAATAGGTACCTCAAGAAGGATATCTCTCGGCGTATTTTATATAGATTAAATTAAAATTTAAGGTATATATGCTAGTTATGGATTACTGACATGGACTGGCACATTTACTTTATATGTGTGATGTGTTATATACATGTTTCGTGTTTGCAAGTGTATGGGGTGTGAGGGGATGATTTTCCTTCACTCACATCAATGAGACAGGGAACGTCACGATTCTAATTCATTGGTGTGTGTGTCGTGTATGTTTATATATTTGTCTATATGCACGTGTGGTTCTTTGATGTAGGACATTGCAGGTACAAGTACCAAGTAGGTACAGGGCATCGCCTCCACCTGGTTTCACAGGTCTGAGTGTGCCTTATTTGTCCTATGGGAGTGGAGGAGATAGTTGTTGGACCCTAAATTGACCCGCATTTGCACTCATGTGAGTGTTGTCAGTCGGTCATCTTTTCCCATTTGACCGGTATGCGAGTCATAGTGCTTTGGCATTTTTCATTTTGTGAGTCGTCGTATGGTCATTTCTCATTTTGTGTGCTTCCAGTTATTTGAAAATATTTAATTTGAGTGAATTTTGTGTTGGTGTATTTAATTTAATTAATATGCCCTTGAGTTTATTGATTTAATGAAATAATAGAGTTGTTAAATTAAATGGTTAAATTGTATATTATATTGTGAAAATAATTGTATTAATTTATTTGAAAAAGAAATAAGTTAAATGCTATGCTATTTGAATTTTAGTGCAAATGTTGAGTTAAATTCATATGGGGAAAAGAAAATAAATAAAAAACATTTCCATTGACCTTTTAGTTAGCTTTTAGATTTTTGTTTTTGTTTAAAAGAAATTGTGTCATGAAAAAAGGGGAAATTATATTTTTTACTTTTTAAATATTATATTCCTATTGGTTGAGGAAAACTTTTAACCTAAAATTTTAGGTTAAAAATATTTTTCCTATATTACCTGTGAGTTCACAGGAAGTGAGGAGGGCATTTTTGAAAACCAAAACATGGAAACCATTTGGTAGGAGAAATCTGGATTTTGGATTTGGTGGGCAGGATTGAAACTCTTCTACAATTTGCTTAGTTTTATTGGGAACTCTAGATTGGAAGTTTGGTTTGGAAAAAGAGTAGTTTGCTCTTGAATTTAATCAAATCTCAAATCAATGTGTTTTTGTTGAAGAGATTTTCCAATATCTTGTTGGTTGTGTGCTTTCAATTTTTTGCAAAATTTAGTTTTTGATTATTTTCTCAATTTGAGTAGTAAGAAATAGATTTTTTTTTTTGTATGTTTACAAATTTTTATTTGTTTAAAATAAGGGGGTTATGCTAGCAAAATTTTGTCAATTTGCCCTCTTTGTGTGATTCAAATATTTTTCCTGTGTGTGAAGAAATGAAGAAATGAATCAAACCCCTTTATTTTCTTAAAATTCTTTTGAATTTTTGCCCAACATCTTTAGATTTGGGTCTTTTATGCATTATTTAGTTAACAGAAATCTTTATTGAAATTTCTATTGAAAGAAAAAAAATCACTATTATTTTTTTTACCAGTGATAGTGTGCAGTATGGATGGTTTTATTTTAATTTAATTTTTTTTTTAAATATATATATATATTATAACCCCCCCACGTGGCAGGGTATACCCCACCACGTGGGATGGTAGCATCTGCTACCATAGGGTAGCAGCGCTACCGCTTGGTAGCAGCTGCTACCATATGGTAGCAGTGATACCATTTGGTAGTGATTGCTACCATATGGTAGCAAGACTACCATTACCAAAGGGTAGCGACTGCTACCAAAGGTACAAACCACTGTCTTCAAAAAATTTTCCCTCAACGTTGTTTGAATTGTTCGGTGTTTTCTAACATCATGGTTATTAATTATATGTCTTTGTTTTGATATTATTTTTAATGTTCATATATATATATATATATATATATATATATATATATATATATATACTTTTCTATCAAGGCATTAGTTTTATGTGATCAATTTGGTAAATTAGATTTAAATATTTTAATATGATTCATATGTTATATTTTTATATATATTTAATATGAACTTTTATTATTTTATTAAGATTATTGTATTGGAATATAAAAATTGAATGACACCTTTGGAAAGATGTATTTTGTTAATGTGGGGTGTTTTATTCATTAAAATTATTATGACTTTTGCTTGTTCAAATTGAAAAGAGGTAAATTGATTATATGTGAATAGTTAGATTTCTAGCCTTATTAGATTAATGATGACTTGAATTTTCTCTTAGTCGTTATGGTGGTGTTCATCTCGTGAGCATGAAGTGGGGTCAAAGTTGTTTCGACGCGGGGGCAAACCCAACCTTAAATGATGAATTGCAAGTGTATATGATGTTAATTTCAAAAGATTGTTGAGTTCGGTCTTAGTGAATTTAGCATTTCTTGCAAGGGGCTTATTTTTTTGCGAATTCTTGTCTATGTCCAGTCATCCTTTTGTGGTGTATATTGTACCTCTTGATCAGGTGTTGTATTTATGACCTTGTTGTTTTAACCACATTATGCTTATTCCTTATGGTTAACCAAGGGTTAGTAAGACTATGTTTTTTGTCACTTGTACTTTTGTAGTGGTGTTATGGTTGTCTGTTTTGCCATAGGGTCCTCGTAGAGTGACCAAGTTTGTTAGTGTCCTATGGGAGAGTGGTTTTCGAGTGGGGGTCATGCTCGAAGTGGTTGGCAAGATAACCCCTCAAAAGTGAGATAATAAGTGATAACCTAATAATTGATTAGGGGGTGGGTAGTTCTTAAAATTAGATAAGATATTGTACCCCGCGCACGGTTGAGTGCTCGTATAGATTCAAGATGTAGTGGGAGGGCTCGGAATGGAAAACCAACCACCTTGTCTTCACGAAGGGTTGGAAGGTTCCGCATGAGACTTAGATAGAATCGGGGGTTCGGGAAAGGTTACCAAGATAACCCAGGTTGGGGGTTGGGACCTATGGAGGCCTACCTGGGGTAACCATCATAAGCTATGCGATGACACTCTCTCTTTAGGGTCACTAGTGTGTTGTGATGTTGATTTCACCTGGAGTATTGTGGAATCGCACTTGTATTATCGTCCATGTTTTGCTCATGCTTGCTTGAGGGTCTTCTGCGATCTAGTCCTAGCATGGTGGGGTGATTCCGTTTTGGGATTACATGGTCGGGTGGTAGTGCCACTTCCCATCAGATTTTTATGTTTGTGCCTTCATACGAGGATTGGCTTCGCAGATATTCATGTGGTTCATTATCTGTGTGTCATCTCATGTTGGAGATTATTGTACATTGAGACCTATGTGGTCATTTCTATCGATGGATTTGTGTAACCTCGTAATTGGCACTGATGTTAATTTTATATGTATTATTGGAAGCGATGTATTTGATGAATAATTTAATCTTAAGTTAATGAATTCTATTAGCTCAATTATCCTTATGCTTTGTGCAAATGTTTTCTTAAGAGAAGTTTATATTATAATAATTTCAATCTTTCAATGATAAAATTTGTTATGTGAATATGGTTTATTGTGTTCAATAAGTAATTGATGTATTATTGGATTAATCTTTAATTTGGAATTTAACCTTTCTTATTATTCTTCGTTGGTAACCCTTTAGGAATTCTTGAGTTAGTCTTCCACTTGCATAATTTAATGTACAATGTAGTAATTAAAGTACTTAATGTGAATTAATTTTTATTTTTTAAAATTATTTCACCCTTAGTTGCTTATTTATGTGGTTATTCCTTTGGGGTTCTTGGCGGTGCATTACATTTTGATTATGATTACTTGGATGAATAATAAAAATATCGGTTCTATAAATATAAAGTTTTTTTATTTATTTGATATATGTTACAAGGTAACTACCATTACAAGTGAGTGCATGACTAATATTAATTGAATAATAAAAAACATATTTTCTAGCATTATTGATATTCCATTATTGAATAATAAAAAATGCATTCTCTAATATTCAATTAAGATTACACATATTTACAAATATTATTGAACTAAGATTGAATGAACTAGCTTAAAAAATACAAAGATTACCAAATACATTCATTATAATTATATCTCAATCATAATTATAGTTAGTGTTAGGATTATAGTTCAATTAATGTTAGATTTATGTTCAATTAGCTTAGTGTTATATTTTAATTAGGATTAGAGTTCAATTAGGGTTAGGACTATGATTCAATTAGTGTTTAATTAAAGTTATAAAAGAAATTTTTTAGTTAAGGGTTAAATTATAATTATAGTTCAAACATGGTTAGGGTAAGGGTTAGGTATAAAGTTAAATTGAAGTTAGGGTTAAGGATCAATTAGGCTTATAGGCAAAAAATATGATTTAGAGTTAGGATTCAAACAGGTTAGGAATACAATTCAATTATGATTAGAGTTATAATTGGAATTGGAGATAGGACTTTTATTAGAGTTTAAATGGGTTTAGGGTAAGGGTTAAGATTAGTGTTCAATTTAGGTTAAGGATTATTATGCGTTAAATTTAAGATTCAATTAAATTTATAATTAAAATTCAATTAGTACTACAATTACAGTTCAATTAAGATTACAACTTAATTAGGGTTAGGATTTGATTAAAGTTACGGTTACAAAATTATTAATCTCTTCTATTTACTAATTGTTTCCAACAAAAGCATACTCAATTATTATTACAAATATAAATGGCAAGTACTCGCCACTAAGTGGCACTTGTTTTTAATTAGATCAATTTAAAAATCAAGCTTTGATGCTATCAAATAGTTTTGATAACAAATCTTAAGGAGTGCGTACTTGTTCTTTTTTTTTAATTTGAAGGGATATTTGTTTGCCAAATTATTGAAAAATTCTCAAAAATGTATTTAAAAAATTGCAGTCATAAGATAATATCTTCACTATTTGTATTCCAAAATTTTTACCTTGAAATATGGGTGTGAAAGAATTTGCTTCTGGAATTTACAATTGGCATTAGAAATGGAAATATCTATGTAAATATCTCTAATTTATTAAAAAAATATGAATAAAAACCAATTAAAAATTCAAACATTAGACATTTAGAAAAAAAAATTAATATACGTTTAGAAAGAAACACCCCATGATATAAAAAGATGTAAGATTATTTACATTAAGAAATAATTTTTTCTTATTGATATTTTTTTTTTGATAGATAGAGACGTGAGACAAAAGGTAATGGAGATAATAGAAATTACCAGTTACATTCACCAGAATTTTCCCTACTTTCCTGCCTGTTAATTCTGGAGATGATCCTCAACAAGAATTGTTAGAAGCTTCCAAACATTTCTAATTAAACCAATCAGAATACATAAATTCCTCACTCTGAAATTAGCTACCAAGAACATAAACTTCTAATGAAACAAGCAGATAATGAACAGAAGATATACATTCAATATTGATATATTCCAAACTCACAGGAAAAGAATATTTCTCAATAGACTTACCCGTTATAATTAACAGTCTTTCCCACTTATGAACAATAGATACATTTACCAAAAATGGTGGACAATACCCACCTATCTTAATTATCCATGCTAAACAGGTAACTTTTAGACAGTGGGGATAAAGATCCTAAAACATAATCACCCAAAGCTACGAACCACGAATATGCAGTCACCATGAGGAGGGGGTCTCTTAGTGGCTACATGGGATGAAATGACTTACTCCTTGGATACTACCCACTTTTTCTAAGAGACTATTTATGTCTTCTCGGCCCCTACACGAAGAAGACTGTAGCCCTAATCACCACTAGTGGCAACACTTGGAACCTTACCATCTCAAAGTCCAAAAAATATAGTCTTCGGACACCATATATTCCATCAAACAGAGAAGAGATCTCGATGAATACTCATTCCAGTCTTTGCGAAATCGCATATCACTCTCATAAGCTTATGGATTCGGTGAGACATTCTAAATGTCTCATCGAATCGATAAAAGTTGTTGGTGTTTGGGGAGACACGAAGCGGTCTTCGCGACTACGAATGATATAAGGGATTATGATGTGACTACGGAGTTAGGTAAGACTCTCCAAGCAATTAGTTGAAGTCACATCTAACACCGATAAGACCATATCGATGAGACAGATGATAAGTCTTGGCAACACTAAGGGATATCAGTGAGACTTCGAGGTGCTCGGTAGGAATTTCAAAGCAGAATACCAAAGTCAAGTTACTATGTTGAAAAGCAACTATCGATAAGACATTGTCGAAGCCATTTTTTTGTAAGACTTGAAGTTTTGATAGAGTGGAAAGGGAAGGATATCGAACCGATACCATTTGTTAACAAGGAAGGTTTCATTATAGTAGAGGAGCAATGTTGGCGACAAAGGGATAGATATCGTTATAGATTTGTTTTTTCGGTAAATCCTTTCTGAGAGAAAGTCGAAGCCATGACTCTCTCATTGATAATCCAAATTAAATGGTGGGGACCACAGTTGATCTCATGCTGACTTATTGAGTTGTATATCCTCTCATCATTCCAACTCACCTCTCGCTCAAAACACCCCCATTCCATCCAACAGAGAAGTGTACTTGGAGAAGACACACATCGGTTTTGGCGAACTCACCTCTCATTCTGATAAAGTTTTTGGTTTCGGTGAGACAATACAAATATCTCATTGAAACGGAAAATGTTGTGAGATTGGGGAGATATGAGGAGGTCTTGGTGATGATGAAGTATAGAAGGGATTTCGATGTGACTTCGGAGTTCGGTAAGACTCTCCAAGCAATAAGTTGAAGTCACATCTAACACCGATGGACCATATCGATGAGACAGTTGCAGCATCTTGGAGACACAACAAGATTTCGGTGTAACTCCGATGTTTGAAAAGACTTTCAAAGGAGATTACCAAAGTCTTGACTCTAAGAGCAAAATCCAATTTCAATAAGACATTGTCAAGTCTTGGCAACAAGCAGCTTTTCGGTGTAACTAGAAGCTTCGGTAAAATAGTTAAGGAAGGATATTGAAGCGACACCATTTGCCAACAAGGAATATTTTGTTGTAATAGGGGGCAATGTAGGTGACAAGGGGAAAAATTTTGATATAGATTTTATTTTCGGTAAAGCCTTTCTGAGAGAATGTCAAAGCCTTGACTCTCTCTGATAAGCCAGATTGATTGGAGGGGACTACGGTTGAACTCGTGTTGATTTGTTGGGTTATGTCCACTCAACATGCCAACCCACCACTCGCTCAAGATGCACCCATTCTGAACCATCAATTCCTATCCATATGACCAAACACAATTTCATCAAAAATACCATCCACACCCTTATTAGCCAATCTATCTACTATCACATTCCGTTCTCTATAAATGTGATTCAGTGTCTATTCTCCAAATGATCTGAGTAAGTCAATTGCTATTTCTAGATGGCCATTTAATTTCCAATTTGGGGTGGACCCTATTCTTATTGCATTAATAATTATGGTTGAATTTCCTTCTATCTTTATTTTCTTGATATTTAACTTTTTTGCTTAACAACAAGCCTTATGCAAGAGCTTGAATTTCTGCCATATTGTTGGTGACTACCCCTATGTGTTTGTTTAGGCTGCCTATCTCTTCTCCATTCCAATTATGAATAATACATCCAAAGCCTGAGGCTCCTGGATTACCTCTTGAAGCTCCATCAAATTTTACCTTATACCATCCATTCTTGGGGGGTTTCCATCTAAATTGATCCCTCTTGTATGGATTATTCTTGTTTCCATTTCTGATGTAGGGTGGAATTTTTAGCCCCAGCTATTTGTTCCTAGTTGTTTCATCCCATCTTGTTATAACTACTTCCCTCCCTTGTTGGGAAAGCAATCTAATATTGGTGACTTCCACTATGGCCTTCTCTAATTTGTTAATAAATTGATCTTCGTTCAAATATTTTGCTTTGAAGATCCTTTTATTTCTTTCCTTCCAAATTTTTCATATCAATATGGAAGGTGCTATTGTCCATAAGATGCTATATATGCCTTTTATATCCGGCATTGGCCAACTTTGAAACCAATTCAATAGATCATCAAGAATTGTTGTTGACCATCCTAGTTTATAGCATAACCATCTCTAGCTGTTATTGGTGTATTGGCAGTTTATCAATAGGTGATTAACTGATTGTCCCTCATTTTCACATAGAGGACATCTAGTAGGACCTTCAAAACCTATCTTGGTGAACCAATTTGTTGTGAGTATCCTCTTTTGGAGTGTTTCCCAAGTAAAACACCTTCTTTGGGTAAGAATTGGTTACTCCATAAGAGTTTAATCGATATAGTGGTTTCAGGATTCTGCAGTTTCTTGTTAAATAGGTTATATCCTTCTTTAACACTATAAGAACATGTTTTAGACCCTACCCAAACAAGTCTATCTTCTCCCTTTCTGAATGAGATCGTTCTATCTTCTAATAGTTTCTTAAGTGACTCTATTTCATGCCTAAGAAAGTTGAGGTTCTCCAAAGATTTCCAATTCCATTCCGGGGTAGGGTCATCATTTAAGAATTCCACATACTCCTTAACATATTTTCTATATTGAGTTGCCAACCTTTCCTTAATCAGATTGTTGTCTATAAGGTTATCCAAGGTTGGATATCCTCCCCATGAATCTTGCCAAAATAATGCTTTATCCCCTTTTGCTATGTCCTAGGTTAACTTTTCAAAGATTAGGTCTCTACATTCTAGAAGGAAATTACAAACCCTTGAGCCTTTAGGAGGGGACGCAATCCTGAAAATGCTTGTAGAGTCACTACTAGTTAAATATTTTTGTTTTATGATTCTTACCCATTTTAGGTTGGGTTCCTTATACATTTTCCAGATCAGTTTTGCGACTAATGCCTTATTTTGCCTAATCTAGTTTTTTAGTCTGACCCCTCCTCTTATTGGTCTACATATTTTGTCTCAAGATATTAGAGCTAGCTTCTTCTTCTCTATCGTTCCATTCCAGTAGAAATTTCTTTTTTTTTTTACTTTATCGTTTATTCCTTTGAGCAGGGGGAGACAGGACATTTGGTAGATTGGTACACCAAATAGTACGATTTTCAACATTGTGACTGTTCCTACTGCAAAGAGCCACTTAATTTTCCAAGTCCATTCAAGTTTCTTATCTATTTTGGTTAGTATATGATCCCATAACTTATTGTTCCTCTTCCCCTTGTCCAGAGGAAGGCCTAGGTAGTTACTAGGCAATACACCTTTCCTATAGCCCAAAATGTTGCAAATCTCTAATTCCATACTGGAAGTTGAGTTTAAAAAGAAGATTTCTTATTTATTTTGGTTAACTAATTGCCTTGATGCTTTAGAGTAAATAGACAATATTTTCATAAATATCCTAGCTTCTTGTTTATTAGCTTCTCCCATGAGTATGGTATCGTTAGCAAATTGTTGATGAGTGATCGATTCTATGTCATTAGTAACTTTGATGCCTTTGATTTGGTTATTGTTTTGGGCCTTTGAGATTGTTCTCACTAGAGCTTCTATCATAATGATGAATAGGAAAGGGGAAATAGGATCTCCTTGTCTGAGGCCTCCAGAGATTTCAAAGAAGCATTATGGGGTTCCATTAACAAGTATTGATATTCTAGGGTTGGAAATGTATCCATATATTAGATTGATCTATTGTTTTGAAAAGCCAAATGCTTCTAGGCACTTGCATAGAAACCTCCAATCTACTTTATTGTAAGCTTTGTTAATGTCCAATTTGACTAGCATGCCAGGATTTGAGTTTTGTCAAATGGAGTGAATTACTTCTTGAGCTATGATAATTCTATTGAAGATGGATCTTCCTGGAACAAGGCTTGTTTTCTCATCAGCAATAATATGTGGTAGAATTTTTCTTAGTCTATTAGCTAAAGCTTTAGTGAGTATCTTGTAAATAGTATTGCAGAGTGAGATCGGTCTATATTCATCAAAAACATTTGCCTGCTCTTTTTTTGGTATGAGGGTTATGAAGTTATTTTTAATTTCCTTCAAGAATCTACCTGAATTTCTAGCTACTTCTAAGGCCCCCACCATTTTATTTCACAAAATATGCCAAAATTTTTAAAAGAAGCAGGTTGGGAATCCATCTGGTCCAGGGGCTTTGTCTGGATGCATTTATTTTAGTGTTGTGTGAATCTTTGTGGCAGTGAATTTGATGTTAAGCATTCAATTTTGTTCTGCAATTATTAGTTTTGGAATATTTTCCAAGATCTCTGATTGGGCTCTAAGGTCTGAGGAGTCCCAATTGTTTAGAATGTTCTTCAAAAAATTTACAACCTCTATGGCTATTACCTTAGAATCCTCAATGTAAATACCTATCTCATCTTTAATTCTACAAATCCTATTAACATTTCTTCTTTGTCTAATGTTGTTGTGAAAAAACAGAGTTCTTATCTCCCTCTAATAGCCATGATTCTCTAGATTTTTGTTTGCAAAATACCTCTTTTGCTAGGATATATTCACATTGGTATAATAACTCTTTCACTTTCTGATAGCTGCTCTGGTCCATCCCATCCTTTATTACTACCTCATTTACTTCTTCCAGTTATTTTTCTATTATTTCTTTTGATTTAAAGATGTTCCCAGAGTGTTATTTGTTCCACTAGAGTAACTCCCTTTTGATAGTTTTTAGTTTTGATAAAAAGCGGAAAAGTTTGGACCACATGAATTGTTTGGCATTCTACCACCTATTCAATATTATGAAAGAATTTTTCATCCATCATCCATATTTTTTAAAATTTGGAACGACACTTAGTGGGTCTGGTTTCTTCTTCAATTATAAGTTGCACTAGAAAGTGATCTAAACCAGAGTTTGGAAGAATAGTTGAGCTCAAAAGGAATGGGAATTTTGTCAAGTTGCCTTTAAAAAAGAATCTGCCTATTTTTTCTTCTATTTGGCTGAAAACTAACCTTCTATTGTTCCAAATAAAATTTCCATTAGTAGCCTTAATTTCCAACAAATTATTCCAGTTAACCCACTATCTGAAGTCGATAAGGGTTTGAGGTTCCTTTCTAATGACCCCACTTTTCTCTATTAAATCCAATATGGCATTAAAGTCTCCTCCTAGAATTATATTATAGTCAACATATTGATTAAATAGGCCCTCTAATTTAGTCCAAAATTCTTTCTTTTTCTTCGTCTATACTGGCCTATAGATGTTTAACAATATCATGATAAATTTCTTTCTAAACTTCTAATGCACCCCCCTAGTCAGTTCTTATTATTGCCTAGTGTTTCAAAAGATAATCTTCTAGGGTCCCAGATCACTCCTAGTCCACTTGAGGCTCCTTCAACCCTCACTACCTCCATCTTCCAAAATCCTAGTTTTCTCTTAAATAGCTTTGATTCTTTTGTATCCAGTTTTGTCTCTTGAATTAATATAACTTCAAATTTCCAAGAAAAGATGTTGCACTTGACTAAGTGTTGTTTGTTCATGCCCCTAACATTCCACATAATTAACTTCATTTCTCATTGAGAAGGCCCTTCCCCTTCCCCGCATTAAAAAAGGTGGTCAATTCTACTTGGTCTTCTGCCAGACGATCTTTCATTCTTAATTCATTCAATGATTTACTGCCTCTCCTCTTGACTTCCTTTGCACAATCTGGGCTTTTTTTATTTTGACAATCTTGCATTAGGCCCAACTTCACTTCCTCCTCACTAGCTAAGGCAAATAGATATTTACATTCAACTGCGTCATTATTTTTATTGCTAAGAACCAAATCAATTCCAGCCTCCCCAAGTTCTATTTCTACCCCTGCAATCAAATCTCTAATCTCATTATCTTCCTCACCTCTAAATCCTTTGTATCCATCATTTCCAATATCTTCTTAATCAGTTGTTGTTTTTCTACAGTTGCTTCCCTTTTTTCTTCATCCTCTTCTTGTTGTAAACCCACCATACCATATACAACTTCTAGTTCCAGAGGAACCTCATAGTTATCAGTAATCTCATGATTAATCATATTTTCTAATTCTTCTATAGTAATTTTTAATGCTTCTTTTACTGAACCATTTTCTGGTTGTATTTGTGTTGGATCTACCTCTTCTTGATCCAATATAGCCATTTGTTCTTCAACTTCTACTTTAAAATCTTTTGTCTCTTGCAAGAGTTGTTTTAGGGTTTCTTTACTATTTGAAAAATTATTAACATCTGATCCTGAATATGTTGAAGGTTGTTTTGTGGGGGAAACTTCGATAGGAATATTTTGCTTTTCTTCACTCGGAGGTTCCACTACAAACCCTCCCATCTCCGAATTGAATTTTATAATCATATCTTGATTATGAGTGGGGCAATTGATTTTATCTTTAGAGATTTTAGGTTTATGCCTAGTTTTAAGTATCATATCTTTTTCATCTATAATACCATTGTAAAAGGATGGTTTGATAAGCCAACTCCCTTTTTTAGTTGATAATTCCATATGTTCTAAGTATTTAATTATGGGATCTATATTTAAGAGTACTTTGACCGATTTTGTATGGTCCATTGTGGAAATACCCTCGCAGCCAAGAAAGGATCACATCTTATTGCCTATTATTTCTAAAATCTTAGGATGCAGATATTCTACAGGGAGCATGCCAAGATTTATCCATTTTGGAAATTGGGTAGGTTTATAAATGTTGGGGAAGAAATTTGGTTCCCATTCTATACAGTGAAAACAATACCCTTTAAAAAAATTAAGTTTCCAAATAAAATTCCCTACTTGATTTCCTTATTTTTCCATAATATCAATAGAAAATTATTTTCTAGGGTAGAGATACTTACCTGGTTGGGAAATTTGTCTTCCAACTATTCAATGTTGCTCTAGATTGGTTGGTTTTGGCCACTCCACACCGCCAATATTCCCAAATTAACATGGTGACCCTAGATAGGTTTGATGATTTTCATAGTATTCTTAAGGATCTTCTTGCTTCCTGAATATTATTTGTTAGGATTTGTAGGAGGCACAGAGGATCGTCAAGCCGACAGGAATTGCCTTTTCGTTCCTAGGGGAATACAATTTGCTAGTTGGGTTCTGTTTATTTTTTTGTGTAAATATTTGTTTTGGCACCCTTGAGGTCCCCTTCATCAAATACGGCCTCCTATGTGCCTAAATCCTTCTGTATTTATGGGGCCCTACCATTCTTCCCAGAGGAATTCCCAAGACAAAGCTCACGAGTATCGCCTACTTCCATCTTTGCCTCCTGAATTTTCTTGACCAAAAAATTTGACACCCTTCCTCATCTGTTGGAGCAGTTGCAGGAGGCCATTGTTCCCGGGAAGCAGGATTGGTATATTTTTGTATTATTTCGTATCAGAGCAGACAGCTTTTTTAGTTTATTTAGAATATTTATCTTAATTTTTCTTATTGATGATTGATATTTTTGAATCACTAAATATATTTCAAAATGTTTGTCTTGTATAAAAATTTATTCCCAATATCAAACTTGTATTTGTTAGATATTAGAGTCATTGGAATGTGTTGTTGTCATTGATGTCAACATATTCTTGTGTTGCAGAGAATTGGTTTGTTGTAGAGAGTTGATTTGGGTGATCTGTTGGAGATGTGTTGATGTGGATTAATGGGTTTCAAGATACTTATCTCTAGTTGATTCAGTATGAATTTCAATGTTTCGGAAGGTAATTTGGTCAAGTTGTGATCTGATGTAATGGTTGGTTTTTTTGTTGGTTTTGTATTGCAGAGTTATGATTTCTAGATTGTATTGCTCTGGAATTGATTCCTTATATTGTGTGGTTTTTTTAGAGTGTTTGGGACATTAATGTGTGTCATTTGTTTGTATGTTTCATGATTTGTAACTTCACAAGCGTATCTTTCAGTTTGTCAATTTGTGTTCTTGAGCTCTGATGATAAAATAATGATGATTTTTATTATTCGAGTTGTTGTGGTTATTGCGGTGGAATTCACGTTGCTTGATGATGTTCTCTAATCATGTTCTATGTGTTTTGGTGGTGTGCATTAATCATGGTGTGCATTATTGAATATTTTATTGGTCTAGTGATATTCTTTGTGTTATGCGACATATTTGGTGGTTTAGCATGTTGTGGATGATCTTGGCAAATTATTTGGTGGTGGTGTGTGTTCAAGGATTTGATTTGGGTCCATGCTATGTCCTTGTCGACATTGTATTGGTCCGCATATCAATTTATGTATCATGTGGTATAACTTGTAATTAGATCTTATGTGTTGAGCCGACTTTAAGGTTAAGGTTGATGATTTGTATAAGTAAGTGTTGTAATCATTTAAGGTGTGTGTCTGTGGTTGTATCTAAAATCTGTGACAGTATTGTATGTGCAAACAAGCAAGTTTATCCTTTTGTAGTGGAGAAGAGCAGAAAAATATTGGTGTGTAGATAGTGTGCTTAACTAGAACTATGATCAGGCATTTGGAGATGATATTCTTTCAGTTCATGTAATCCAAGTTTTTTTCCAATCTTTTTAAGGCAATGAGCCTTCCCAAGATCATTTCCCTTTGTTGTTTTTGAGCAGTGAGCTCTAGGCAATGTGCTTGAATGCATGTGCATTCCCCATTGTAATATTTATACATACTAATACATAGTATCATCATATTGTTGGTAGGTTCCCACCATGGTTTTTCTCTTGATTGGGTTTTCCACGTAAAAATTCACCCCCCCCCTCTCAGTTTTCCCACATTGTTGCTGCCAACAATTCGTATCAGAGCTAGATCCTTTGGAAGGAGCTCAATCGCTTGGGGAGATCTGGGATGGTAGATGTTGTTTTCAAGAAGGAGAGTCCGAGATTTTATGGAACTAATTACTCTATATGGAAGAATCGGATGGAAGTTCACTTGAATTGTCTTAGAGAAGATTATTGGAAGATCAAAAAGAATGCATACATTGTTCCTCTGAATGGTCTTGTCACTGCAGCTGAGATCAAGGATGTTGAAAATAAAATTAGAGCTAAACAAGCATTATTGAATTCCCTAACTAATGCAGAGATAACTAATGTGATGGGATTGCAGACTGCACATGAGATTTGGGAGAAGCTAGAAACCTTGTATGAAGGAGATAAACATTTGAAAGTTGCTAAATTGAAGAGATTGAAAGGAAAGTATGAGTTGTTGAGAATGCGAGAAGATAAGAATATTTCATCCTTTATGGATAAAGTCAATGATCTTGTGTTGAACATCAGATGTGTCGATGGAGTCCTTGAATAAGATGAGATTGTAGCTAAAGTGTTGAGATCCTTGCCTCCTGCTTATAAACACAAAGTCGTTGCTATTGATGAGATCCGGACTATGGCAATTGTGACAAGAGATATGCTGGTTGGTAAGCTTGTTGCTTTTGAATTGAGCAAACTTGGTGAATCACATGGCAAAACTGAAACTGCATTTAAACCTACTATATCTGGGAAGAAGAAGTATGATCTGAGAGAGAGTTCAACTAGGGTTTCCAGATATGAAAAGGAAATGAGAGAGATGGAAGAACGAGAAAAATAATTGGAAGAGCTTGAAGCACTTATTGCCAGAATATTGCCTAAGGGAGTCGGTAAGTATGAAGGGAAGTTTCCTTTGAAATGTTTTTCATGCAATAAGATTGGTCATTTTGCTTCTAGGTATCCTGAAAGAGAAGAAAGAGTGTCAAAGTATGATAAGCCCTACAAGCCTAATCAAAAGTATAGATATAAGAAGAAGTGTTATGATGTTGTTGATGAAGGTGTGACAGATGATGAGTCTGAGAGGGAATTCAGAAGATGAATTTGTGTTCATTACTATCAAGGAAGATGATCTAGTATCTGTTGATTCTACAAGTTGTATTGTTGAAGAGAAAGCTTTGGCGCTAAAATTGATGAGAAAGATGAATGGGTGATTGACAGTGGTTGTTCACATCACATGATAGGTGATAAAGGTAAATTTATGAATATAAAGAAGTATAATGGCGGTGTAGTGGGATTTTGGAGACAACAAAGGTTATGTAATCGGTGGTAGAGGTTCTATTTCTCTTGATGGTAAGCATAATACTAATAATATTTTATGTTAA
This sequence comes from Cryptomeria japonica, assembly GCF_030272615.1. Taxonomy (NCBI): domain Eukaryota; kingdom Viridiplantae; phylum Streptophyta; class Pinopsida; order Cupressales; family Cupressaceae; genus Cryptomeria; species Cryptomeria japonica. The sequence continues at coordinate 125,615,873 of NC_081413.1, read as the reverse complement.
AGTCTTGAAGCATAATCTTTTGAGTGTTGGACATATGGTTGATAAGGGATATGATTTACAATTCAAGAATGGGAAGTGTAAGATCTTGAATAACTCTGGTATAGAGATTGCATTAGGAACTAAAACTAAAGGTCATATCTTTCATCTGAATGATGGTAAGAAAAGTTGTTTGATTGCTCAGATTGATGAGAGATAAATGTGGCATAGAAGGAGGTGTCATGTTAATTTTGACTACATGATTAATATTAGTTCTACTCAAGTTGTTAGAGATCTGCCTAAGATAGTGAAGCTTATTGATCCAGTGTGTAAAGAATGTCAATTGGGAAAGAAAACAAGAATTTCATTCAAGAACAAAATGTATACATCTAATGGGTTATTAGATCTTGTGCACACTAATTTATGTGGACCTTCTAGAGTGAGAATCTTGTAGGGAGACAGATACTTTATGTTGCTAATTGATGATTATTCTAGAATGATGTGGGTCACTTTTCTAAGGGAGAAATTTGAAGCACTGGAGAAATTCAAAATATTCAAAGCTAGAGTGGAGATAGAGACTGGATTGAATCTGGAGTGTCTAAGGTCTTACAAAGGAGGAGAATTCACTTTCGGTGGGTTTAATTCCTTTTGTGAAGAGCATGGAATTAGGAGACAGTTATCTGCTTCGAGAACCCCTCAGCAAAATGGAGTTGTTGAAAGGAAGAATAGAATTGTTTTGGATGCTACTATAACTATGATGGTTGAAGGAAATGTTCCACATTTCTATTGGAGAGAATCTATTAGCACTATTGTATACACATTCAACTAGGTGCATATAAAAGGTGATTCTGGTAAGACTCTTTATGAGCCATGGTTTGGTCATGTGCCTACAGTTAGATATTTCAGAATCTTTGGAAGCAAATTTTATATCAAAAGAAACGAGGATATAGGAAAATTTGATGCAAGATGTGATGAAGGAATATTTTTGGGATACTCTACTAAGATCAAAGCTTACTGGTGTTACAACAAAAGATTGAGAAAGATAGTAGAAAGTGTGAATGTGAAGGTTGATGATAATCATGAGAAGAAAATCATAGCATGTGGATATGAGTCTGATGATCAGGATGTTGTTTCAAAGCAAGTGCAAACTCCGAGTATGAAGCAGAGTGATCCAGAAGAGATAACAAATCAAGATGTTGCTAGCGGTGAAGAAGTTCAAGAGATTGAAAATCAAAACAATCAGAAGACCCCTAGGTATGTAATATTAAATGATTCAGAGAATCAAATTATTGGTGATAAAAATAAAGGTGTGATGACTAGGAGAAGAATTGCTCCTGAAGAAACATATTTTATTTCCAAAATTGAGCCTAAAGATGTTGTTGAAGCTTGTAAAGATGAAAATTGGGTAAAAGTTATAGAAGAAGAGTTGGATCAGATTGAGAAGAGAAAAACATTGGAACTTGTTCTGAGACCTAAGGACAAGAATGTAATTGCTACTAAATGGGTATTCTGGAATAAGTTGAATGAAGATGGAGAAGTTATTAGAAACAAAGCAAGACTAGTATGTAAGGGATATTCACAAATGGAAGGTATTTATTTTGAGGAGACTTTTCCTCTGGTAGCTAGAATTGAAGTCATTAGACTATTTCTTGCATATGTTGTTCATTAGAAATTCAAGGTATATCAAATGGATGTGAAGTCGGACTTTTTGAATGGTGAATCAGAAAAGGAAGTCTACATTGAGCAACTAGATGGATTTTCATTGATAGATGAAGAAGACATGGTATGCAAATTGAAGAAAGCATTGTGTGGACTTAAGCAAGCCCCTAGAGCTTGGTACACCAGATTGGATAAGTATTAGATGAAATTGGGATTCTGTAAAGGTACTGTTGATAGTAATTTATACTTCAAAATTGATAATCATAATATTTTCATTGTTGAAGTCTTTTTTGATGACATTATTTTTTTAGGAGATGATAATTTGAGTGAGAAATTTGCTAATGATATGCAAAAATAATTTGAGATGTCTATGATAGGTGAGATGAAATTATTTCTGGGATTTTAATTACACAGATTGACAAAGGCATTTTCATATCTCAGTCTAAGTATGTGAAGGAATTGTTGAAGAAGTTTGGGTTAGATGATTTCAAACATGTTGGAACTCCTAGATGCAAGATAACAAAAGATGATGAATCTTTGAAGGCTAAGCAAGCCCTATATCGATCTATGATTGGTGGACTACTATATTTGACTTAGACTAGACCAGACATTATGAATGTTGTATGTCTTGTTGCAAGATTTCAGGTTGATCCTAAGGAAAGTTGTGTTACTGTCGTGAAGAGAATATTCAGATATTTGAAGGGAATATTTGATTATGGTTTGTGGTATCCGAAGAATGATGATTTCACTTTAAATTCTTATACTGATGTGATTGGGCAGGTGATGTTGATGACCGGAAGAGAACTATCGGTGGAGCATTGTTTTTGGGAAAAAAGATGATTCCTTGGGCAAGTAAAAAACAAGATTCTATTTATTTATCTACTATAGAAGGTGAATACATTGTTGCTGCTAGCAATTGTACTTAGGTACTTTGGATGAAGCAGATGCTGAAGGATATTAGAGTTGTTTATAATGAGCCTACTATTATATATTGTGATAATCCTAGTGCTATCAATATTTCTAAGAATCTGGTGTTGCATTCTAAGACAAAACATATATCAATCAAGTTTCATTTCTTGAAAGAGAAGGTGAATGAGAAAAAAGTCAAATTGGAGTATGTATCTACAAAGGAATAGATTGTAGATATATTTACTAAGCCTTTTCCTGTAGATAAATTTGTATATCTGAGAGAGAAGTTAGGGGTGATTGCCCCTCATGTTGTGAAATAGATGCATTGAGTTGTATCGATCTGGTAGACTACATTGTCTTATCTTGTTATCCGGATAGATGAGTAGGTATTGTTGCTCCAGAGGAGTAGTCAATGTGTGATTCAGTTGTTCAGACTTTTTTGTTTTAAAGAGGGAGAGATTATCTAGTAAGGGGTAGAGAATAATGATTTGTATATCTCTTTGGAATTGTCTGTATGATCTCAGGGGGAGATTGTTGGAGTTGATTTTTGTATGATCTCAGGGGGAGATTGCTAGAGTTGATTTCTTTCTTTGCATTGATTGTTTTTCACATTCATATGTTTCCATAAATGCCAGGGGGGGAGATTATTGGATATTAGAGTTGTTGGAATGTGTTGTTGTCATTGATGTCAACATATTCCTATGTTGCAGAGAATTGGTTTGTTGCAGAGACTTGGTTTGGGTGATCTGTTGTGGATGTACTGATGCAAATTAATGGGTTTTGAAATAATTATCTCTAGTTGATTCAAGATGAGTTTCAGTGTTCCGGAAGGTGATTTGGTCGATTTACGTGACCCGGTGTGATGGTTGGTTTTTTTGTTGGTTTTGTATTGCAGAGTTATGATTTCTGGATTGTATTGCTCTGAAATTGATTCCTTATATTTTGCAATTTTTGTAGAGTGCTTGGGATGTTAATGTGTGTCCCTAGTTCGGATGGTTCATGATTTGGAACTTCATAAGCATATCTTTCAATTTTTCAGTTGGTGTTCTTGAGCTCCGGTGATGAAATAATGATGATTCTTGTTATCCGAGTTGTTCCGGTTATTGCGATGGAATTCACATTGCTTGTTGATATTCTTTAATCATGTTCTATGCATTTTGGTGGTCGGCATTGATCATGGGGCATGTTGTTGAAGATTTTATTGGTTCGGTGGTATTCTTCGTGTTATGCAACATATTTGGTGGTTTAGCGTGTTGCGGATGATCTTGGCAAATTATTTGGTGGTGTTGCATGTTCGAGGATTTGATTTGGGTCCATGCTATTTCCTTATTGACATTGTATTGGTTCGCATATGGATTTATATATCATGTGGCATAATTTTGTAATTAGGTCTTTTGTGTTGAGACAACCTTAAGGTTAAGGTTGATGATTTGTATAAATAAGTGTTGTAATCATGTAAGATGTGTGTTTGCAGTTGTATCTAAGATCTATGAGAGTATTTTATGTGCAAACAAATGATTTTATCCTTTGGTGGTGGTGGAGAGCAAAAAAGTATTGGTGTGCAGATAGTGTGATTTTTTGGAACTGTGATCAGGCATTTGGAGATGTTATTCTTTCAGTTCATGGAATCCCGATTGTTGTTAGATCTTTGTAAGGCAATGAGCCTTCCCAGGGTTTTTGCCTTTTTTCTATTTTTGAGCAGTAAGCTCTAGGCAATGTGCTTGAATGCATGTGCATTCCCCATTGTAATATTTACACATACTACTACAGAGTATCATCATATTGTGGGTAGGTTCCCACCATAGTTTTTCCCTTGACTGGGTTTTCCACGTCAAAAATTCATGGGTTATGTGTGTTATTGATGTGGTGTTTATCTTTTCTATTGATGTTCCTGATCAAATCTAAAGTTGAGATTAATTTATTTGAGTTTGGTGAAAATTGATTCACCCCCCCGTCCCCCCTCTCAGTTTTCCTACATTATTGATGCCAATAGTATTACAATTATTAAGAAAAGATTTAAATACTTCCCATACCTTTTATTTGTTTACAAGTTTATAGAAGTCTCAAATCTATATGGACAATGGTTTATAAGCATGTCTCAACTTTCCAAATTAAATTAGTTTCAAGAGAATGGCTTTGAACTTGTGTATAATCGATCACCAATTATCATTGTCATTTTTCATGCATTAATAGGTTAAAGAGTTTTGAAAAAGGATTCTAAGCTCATTTATGTGGTAGTCAAGTGATCTCAACATTCTTCTGAAATTTTATGGAATATAGGCCAAGAGGAATAATGACAAGTAATAATTATGCTATTAATATTGATAATGGGGATGTTTGCAACATATTTATGATTCTAGAATTGGTGTATTTAGAAGGGATTAAAAAAATTTCAAACCCTATTCGAGTGGGATCATGTCTACATTCCTAGACCAATCCTAAAAGCTAATCAATGAAAAAAAAAATTGTTGGAAGATACACATTAATGTGTACAAAAGTGTTCCTAGCTTAAATTTTGAATGCATAATATGAAGTGTAGAAGAAAATAGCAAGAATTAATCTTGTATTTTTTTAGATTTTACAATTGGATTTGTAACATATTCAAGACTATTAATTATTTTTTTGTATTACAAACTCTAAGAGTACTATGCTACTATTGGTGTTTGACTCAAGAATTTAAATAGATTTATATTTAATATAAAGGTACTTGACCTTGAAAGTCAACAAATTTTATATTTAAAAAATTAATTATGTAGTAGTTTTTTTATCAACGTTTGAGATATCATAGTTAGTAAAAATATCAATGATAACTGTAAAACTATATAATAATTTATTAGATATTGTAGTATTGTTAATAACAATTAAATATATAATTTTTAGATCCCTTCTAAATTTGTCTGAATCCTCTTCCTTACCATTGAAAAGCAAGCCAAATTCCTCATAAATACCCTAGGAGAGACATCACACACAAACAAGCCAACCAAACATGTACAATTCCTAATCTCAATGACTGATAGCAAATCCTACACTCACAAGCCCTGATACCAAATTGATGACACAATCCCTCACATACATGATCTTATACCAAACCATAAATAGATACACTTCATCTTCTACCCTTCAACAAACCTCTAAACCTATAACAGAAACAAGGACCAGAATAGAAAATAGCATAATTCTATAATAGCACATTTTGGGCGACAAGAACTACAGTAACCCAATAAAACAGTTAATAACCTAAAACCAATACGAACAATCATTACACATGGGAAATCATTAACTCCGACAATGAGCACCCGAATGTTTATTTATTCCTTAAACACATACATTAATTATTATAATTAAATGAAAGGCTTATTTACTCAAACAATGCGGGTCATAGGCATGCTTGGCCAATCTTCTTCTTGTTGCTTTTGTCATCACTTCTTCTACTATGAATTCTCTCCCTGCTCCAAGCTCAAATTGCATACCTCTCTTTTCTTACTTTCTACCACACTCTCACTATTTAGTCCTTGATTTTCTCCAAAGATTTTCAAAATTCTCTTCTTTTATGATTGTAGCATCATAAATTCTACACCCTTGCTAGGGTGGTACAATTCTACACTTAGTTTAGCACCCGCCTTAGTGTGTTTGCATCTTCCATTGTAATTTCCCTTTAAGCATTTAATTAATTAATTTAATTAAATCTAAAGTCATATTTCATCACTCCCCACATCATAAAATTGGGCCCTTTACCTTAAGTTTGCCCATTTTTTATTTTATTCCTCTAATAAATCATTAAATCATAAACCCCAATTATGTCTTATTTCAACCTTTAAGGCCCGATTTCGCATATCAAAACATCTGAAAATCAGTTGTAACTTTGGGATTCGATCTAATATCATCATATCTAACGGCCCTAAGAATTTGGTGAAAATTTGGTTGGACCATGTGCAAGTGCAACATGGCCCCCGACATTTTTCCTGACATTTCGGGAGCATAATCCTATGATATTATAATGCTTAACCCCAAAAGATTGGTGGGAAATTCAAATCCTAGGTCAGAGTAAAGATGAAATTAATATCTAGGGTTTCATATATAAGAGATGTTTTTCTTCATTTCAAGGGGGGGAATCTAAGAACTAAGATCTACGAAAAAAGAAGTTTTAGCAAAGCAAGGACAAGGAGCCTTCTATGTAGTGAAAGAGAATCTTATGTGGAGTCTTAAACAACATTCAAAAAAATTCATCAAGCATTCATAAATTATTTTTTAAGCATTCATCATCAAATAGGAGATTTGAAGACATTGAAGAATAGTAGGAGATCACTAACGGACGGTTGGCTTGTACCCCTCCCTAGGGGTTAGGTATGGTTTCATGTTGTTTTCATGTCTTTATATGAGCTTCATTACATAAATTTACATATTTGCATTCATGCTTTAGATCACTTTGCATAATTGATTTAGAGAATTCACTTTGTCAATTACAAGCATTTAGGGTTTACTCTTTAGGGTTGCTCTAGATTGTTTGTATTCATCCTAGGGTCTTGCACACACACGAGATTCCTACACACACTATTTTACTATACAAATCAGCTATTTGTGGAGGTGTAAATCACCACATAGGGGTTTGATTGAGGTCACACCCTACATAGCCACCCAAACCCTATCTTTTCAGTTGCAGGTGGAAAAACAGGTACCTCGAAGGACTTACAGATCAGCAAAAGGAACAAGGATAGCCCAGAAGTCTCAAACTACCACAAATCCATCAGGGGCAAGGGCATGTCACCCTATTCCTGCCCAGGATAGGGGCGTGGTGCCGGTCCCCCTCAAATTTAGTGATTTTTGACAGGGTGTATAAAGATTTAGGTTACTTCATAAGAGATGTAATACAGTAGCTCATACCTACAACACAAGAAAAAATAAGCAACCTAATCCTCCTCCAGATATCCCAACTTCATTTTCTCCCTCTCAACCTACTCTTCCACAGGCACCTCATATATCACAGACTCTTAGTAAAGAGTATGATCTCATTGAACAACTTGAAGCTACTTCTACCAAGATTTATATTTGGGATTGGGTTCAAACTTCACCTGCTTATCATGGGATGTTACAAGATGCTTTGAAAAACTTAGATATCTCACCTGCAATGGCACCTAATAACATGGCTTCTTTGATTGATCCTACAAACAAACCCAAAGCTCAAATTGTATTCACGCAAGATGAGTTACCTTCTCATGAAATCCAACATCAATATGATCCTCTTATGATTGTGGTTATTATCAACAATAGTGCTATAAGATGAACCCTTGTGGACAATGGATCTGGCCTTAATGTTTATAGTGTGGACTTATTGGATAAGATTAATGTGGATCATTCTCTCATTGAACCTGCTTCTATTTCTATTTGAGGCTTTGATAATGTTGCTAAACAATCTTTAGGTATCATAACCTTGCCTGTTAAGGTAGGTCTTGTTACTTTACCTACACCTTTTCATGTCATGCCTGGTAATTTGACATATAAACTTCTATTAGGGAGACCATGGATTCATAGCATGCAAGTTGTACCCTCAACTTTGCATAGGCAAGTTAAATTCATTTACAACAATAAGACATACACCTTGTTAGATGATACCAATCTTCAAGATCCATTAAAAGTTGGATCTTCTTGTTCAAATACTTCCCATTCTTTTCCCAAACCTCCTACTTCTTCAGATACATCTATTTCTTTTAACGATCTTATTCCTTCTAGTACTCCTGATTCTTCTACTCAATCAAAATCTCCTCCTGAAGGAATTCTCTCAGATGATGACTGGGGATCTCTAGACTTTAACCCTACTTTTATAGGAGAATATAAAGTGTCTTGGAAAGGATCTAAGACTGAGAAGGATAAATCTAAGGAGGAACCTAAAGAGCAACCCACTTTGTCTGAAAAACTAAGTAACCATTTTGTGGCTGCTTCTAATTCAAATAATTATTCAAATCCTTCCTTTAATTCATATACCACTAAGACCTATGAGGTGCAACCATCTCTTTCTGATTTGGCGTCGCTTTATGGTCCTGGTTTTCACATTTTAGCTAAGAGTCGCTATAATGGAAATGGTTGTGTCACAAATGAACAACGAATTAAAGTTCCTTTAGAACATAACACACATGAAGCTTCATTTGGAGTTGGATATAATCCTTTCAAGCCCACCAAAGCATCTAAAAGACCATCTCTCAATGTGAATGCAATAATTAGTAGTGATGATGACCTCACCTCAATTAAATCATCTTCTACTTCTTTCAACACTCATACCCTCATAAGGAAATCTTGGTGATGAATAAATATCTTTATGAATCTCCTCAAGAGATTTCTAATCCCACTTATGAGACTTTATCTTCTACTCATTCTAAAATCCCTTCTTTTAGGAATAAGGCTCTAATGAATTACACTTATCCCTCTCCTAAGATTTCTTATGTGCAAGAAAAGTATGACTTAGTGGCATATTCTTCTCCTATAAACTTCTCTCTTTCTAAAGACTTTTTAACATTCATCATCTTATACATGTTTTTAATCATGCTTATAGTAGAGAATTTAACATGTCATATTCAAATATCTCATTCAATCTATCATGTCTTTAAATAACATTAATGGCTATTATGTTGCTCATCATTATGTGACATTGGTAGCGTACTTACTAGGGGCTCATTGCCCTTCATGATGGTACAATTTCATGTGCAATAATACTTTTGGAAGCAACATAATAGCCTATTTCTATCTCTTCTCCCTATATATGGGGGGCAAGAGTGATTTCAAACATCTCTCCTTCTTAAGATTAAAATTTCCCCTTTGTGAAGTAGTGTCTTCTATAAGGATTTCTTATTGATCGTAGAGGTGTATTCATATTTGAATTCCTTCTCTCATATTGGAACAAGCATCCATAATGGGGATCTTAAGTACATATCCTTAATTGGGACCTTCTCCTTGGTGTTGGAAGTCTTTGAGCATTTATCAATTTCTTTTCTTATTGAGTAGTATCTTTTATAATAAACCCTTCTATTTTACGAACATGCATATCCCTGATGAGGATCTCTTGCCTTCTTTTAGAAGAGTGTTTCTATAAATAATCTCTCTTTGATGTCATTTCAATCATCCATTCTTTTCCAATTTCCTTTATGGAGTTGCATTTTTGGATTATATCTCTTGTATTCGTTTCCATTTAAATATTTCATCTTGTGTTAGAGAACTCTCAAATCCTCACACTCTTTGTTGTGGGAATTGAGGTTTAGTCCTCTTTCTTACCAAATTATTCTCCCTTAGTTTTTTATCTTGTATCAAATATTCTTGTGAGAATTTGTCATCAATCTTCTTTCACAATTCAAAGTGGTAAACATGATACCCTGTTTCAACTAACTAAATTAGCAAGCCAAAATAGGGGGGCCATATAGCTACCCTCGAATTTTCATCACCTTCCTTAGTAAGCATTTAGGTGATTTTGTGATTTTATCTAACATGTGGTCTTGTACGGTGTGGTTCCTCACTGTGTACTGCATATACCGTTGGGGGATTCGTCCGACAACTTGTAGATATATCCTTTTTAATGAATTTTTATTTTTCTGTACTTTAGCTTGCATATGCACATGGTGTCATATGACCGCTAAAGTGGGGGCTAATTTTAGCATTGTAAATTGTACACCCTTGCTAGGGTGGTACAATTCCACACTTAGTTTAGCACCCACCTTAGTGTGTTTGTATCTTGCATTATAATTTCCCTTTAAGAATTTAATTAATTAATTTAATTAAATCTAAAGTCATATTTCATCACTCCCCACATCATAAAATTGGGCTCTTTACCCTAAGTGTACCCCTTTTTATTTTCTTCCTCCAATAAATCATTAAATCGTAAACCCTAATTATGTCTTCTTTCAACCTTTAAGGCCCGATTTCACATATCAAAACTGTATGCAGGAAAAGCGGTGTAATGAAACAAAAATTACGAAATCAATGACTTGCCCACACACCAATGGGACTCTTGGTGCAATTTATGGAGTTGTATGGGATAGCTCAACTTTCCAAGAGATGTTTCATTGTTCTCTGTCTCACAAGACCCCTTAAGTCAATGCCTTTTCTCTCAGATCACTGAGCAAAGTGACTTAGGGATAACAATCATGAGAATGAGGGATGATTTTGATCAATCTAACATGAATGCAATCCTAACTATGCATGATTTTAACAAATAGGAATTAAACTAGTGTGTATGATGATAAGATGAAAGGATTAGTAACAAGACTATCCTAGCATATCATACTAGTCTACCATGGTTATACAAATGAGGATGATTCGATTATTTTTATCAAAGAGAGGTTAAATGCTATATAAAAATGATTTATATGCTTAGTAAAATGCCTATAAGTGTGATACTAAAGACTTGGATGATGGAATGAGAAAATGAGGGCTCTATTTATAGGAGAAATGGGGCAATGGATGGTCAATATTGGATGATCTTATCAAGGGCCGAGATTGAAAGTTATCAATCCATGTTTACAATTCTCACCAATGAAATGGTGACAATTGTCAACATAAGACTGCTTGAGAGGAGATGTAAGAAGCATTAAATGCTTGAGAAGACATGATGGTTACCCTAGGAGGTAAGGGTTAAGGTTAGGTTAAGGTTATCCAATGGATAAAGCTTTTACCCAAAGGGTAAACTCTTGTGCAAGGGTTAAAGGGATAACCAAGGTTAAAGCATTAAATGCTTGATGAGACCCTAGGGTTAGATGAAGGTTGAGTTAGGCCAAAATTCTCTAACCATGCTAAAAGGGTTTGTTAACCATTAATGGTTTGGAAGACTTTGGGGACAAATTTGTAAGAGTCCTTCCAAATTTGGGAGAACTCAACAAGTTAGCTTGTTGAAGGCATAAAGACTTTAATGCCTTTGGAAGACTTTACTCTAAATTTGAGAAGCCACATCCTCAATTTTAGGGAAAGGAGAAAATTGAAGGGTTTAGGCTAATTGATTAGGATTAGATAGGTTCTAGAAAGAGGGTTAGGAGGCAAGTGGGAGATGTAGGAGAATGCAAGTGGATGGAGGGTAATTAAAATAAATTGTTTTATTTCAACAAAATACATGCAAGTGGATGATTTAAATAAATTAGATTTATTTATTTGAAGTGAATGATTTAATTAAATGTAAATTTAATTAAAAGGAGAGAGAAAATATTTAATTAAATAAAATGATTTATTCAATTAAATGACATGAAAGGCTTAGTTGAATTTAAATAAATAAATTTATTGAATTTATTTAATTAAATAGAGGAATGTGGATAATTTAATTAAATTAGATTTAACTAAATAGAGAAATGAGAATAAAATGAACATTAAATATTCATTTAGGAATGTGGTCATTTTTATACGTCTACATTTTGCCCCTCTTTGAAGTGACGTGTGTGCACATGTTGATTCAAAGAAAATTGATGTGTCGTCAAAATTTGATGTGATGTCGAAATATCGATGTTGTGCCCCAGATTTTGATAAATGATGTTGATGATGTCCCCTCGAGAGATGAATCAAGGATTTTGAAAAATTTTGTTGATTTGATAAGAGTTGGTAAATTTGATCTCATTTTTAAATTTCGTCCGTGTTGAAATCATGCTTAATTGATTCATCTCTCGATAATGATGTTTGTTAGGGTTATAAGCGAGAGCACGAGCAAAATACATGCCCTTCTTACTAACCCTAATTTTCTTTTACCCTATAAAAAGATGAAAAGTGATTTTATTTGTATCATTTGTGCTTGTTGACTTTTGGAGAGAGTGACATTTGGAGAGTGACAAAATGTCGGTTCCCTATGCTTTGCACCAATTCGAGCGCGTTTGTTGATACCGGAGGCCCACCACGTATGGTCCACCTGTAAGTCATCTAAATTTTGCCCCTTTTGCTTTTTGTTTGGTCGATTTTGAGCACATTTTTTATTTTTTGTGTTGAATTTTCACATTTTAGTACATAGGGTCAATTTCGTAGCGCATACGATAAAATCTCTAGCGTGTAGGGTTAATGAATTAGGGTAGTGTCAGGGGGGATTGGGTAGCATGTCAAAGGTTTAGGCTAGCGCATAGGGGTAAGATAGCGCATAGCGGGAAAATGGTAGCATGTAGAGTAGACCTAGCGCGTAGGGCTAGCAGGATAGCGCAGCGCGGGAGAAGGGTAGTGCGTAGAGTAGACCTAGCGCGTAGGGGAAATATGGTGGTGCATGGGTAGAACAAGGTAGCACATAGGGTAGGTCTATCATGTAGGGTAAAGTTTTTAGCACATAGCAGAGTTTAGCTAGTGCATAGGTGGTAGCTTAGCGCATAGGGAAGGTGTCTTAGCGCATGGGCAAAAAATTCAGTGATTTAGGAGGAAAATATGAAGTTGTGAGGTAAATTTAGAGGAAGGGAGATAGGTTGGGGTGAGTGGGTGAGGTAAACTTGATTTTATTTTTGTTGTTTCAAGTTGATATGAATTGTGATGTTGATATGGATTGGATTTTATTTATGATATGAAACTTGATTTGATTTTTCGTTGTTTCAAGTTGATATGAAATTTGTGATTTTGATATGGATTGGATTTCTGATATGAAACTTCATTTGATTTTCGTTGTTTCAAGTTGATATGAAAATTGTGATTTTGATATGGATTGGATTTGATTTATGATATGAAACTTCATTTGATTTTCGTTGTTTCAAGTTGATATGAAATTTGTGATTTTGATATGGATTGGATTTGATTATGATATGAAACTTGATTTGATTTCGTTGTTTCAAGTTGATATGAAATTTGTGATTTTGATATGGGTTCGATTTCTGATATGAAACTTGATTTGATTTTCGTTGTTTCAAGTTGATAGGAAAATTGTGATTTTGATATGGATTGGATTTGATTTCTGATATGAAACTTGATTTGATTTTCGTTGTTTCAATTTGATATGAAATTTGTGATTTTGATATGGATTGGATTTGATTTTTGATATGAAACTTGATTCGATTTTTTCGTTGTTTCAAGTTGATATGAAATTTGTGATTTTGATATGGGTTTGATTTCAGATATGAGACTTGATTTGATTTTCATTGTTTCAAGTTGATATGAAATTTGTGATTTTGATATGGATTGGATTTGATTTCTGATATGAAACTTGATTTGATTTTCATTGTTTCAAGTTGATATGAAATTTGTGATTTTGATATGGGTTCTATTTATGATATGAAACTTGATTTGATTTTCGTTGTTTCAAGTTGATATGAAATTTGTGATTTTGATAGGGATTGGATTTCGGATATGAAACTTGATTTGATTTTCGTTGTTTCAAATTGATATGAAATTTGTGATTTTGATATGGGTTCGATTTCTAATATGAAACTTGATTTGATTTTCATTGTTTCAAGTTGATATGAAATTTGTGATTTTGATATGGATTGAAATTCGGATATGAAACTCAATTTGATTTTCATTGTTTCAAGTTGATATGAAATTTGATTTTGATATGGATTGGATTTGGGATATGAAACTTGATTTGATTTTTGTTGTTTCAAGTTGATATGAAATTTGTGATTTTGATATGGATTGGATTTGATTTGGGAACTGATATTTGGACATGCTTTGTTTGTTACAGGAGCTTCTTGGGGTTCTTCAGTCACGAGAGCGATTTCTGAGGCCATGGGCTCTGATTCCATGATTGACACAAGTGGATAGAGATATTATTGAGAGATGCAGTTTGTCCTCTTTGTTGGACATGCCTCGGTATATCATTAACCAGGGTTTACTAACAGCATTGGCAGAGAGGTGGCACAGTGACACAACCACCTTTCACTTGGCTATAGGCGAGATCATAGTCACTCCAAAGGACTGTTATCGGATTCTACGAATTTTTGTGGTAGAGGCACTATTGCCTTATGAGCAGACAGAGGAGGGCGGGACAGAGGCGCTTCGCCAAATTCTTCATGATGACCTGATTTGTGGGTTTGAGATCCCTTGGTAGGAGTTCATAGATTTTGATTATGCCCCACTACCATCAGTACTGGCTAGTTTTGTAGGTGGCTTCTTGTGTCCCGACCGTAGGTCGAAGCGACTAGTAGTGGGATGGGGATTGGTTCTGGAGGATATGGTAATGATGCTCTGCAAAAAGGATTAGAAAATCTGTTTGATGGAAACACACACAAGAGCACAAGAAACAAACGTTAGTGTTAGCAACAAAAGATTATCCTAAACAGGCATATCAAGAGAGATATTAAGCATGAAATAGAAAGCATATAAACATAAAATGAAATAGCTAATCAAGATGCTCATAGTTGCTCCTCCCTTGTTCCTCTCCTCTCCAAGTCCCAAATGAGTGTAGCTCTCAGCAGCTTTTTGCACTATGGATGCTTATGGAGGATTGAGATTTAATACTAAGCTTCAAATATGAAATGAAAAGCTAAATACTATGCTAGAGTAGATAGTGATGCTATGAAAAAGCTCTATGCTAATGCCAGTATAACAACAATACTCTAAAATGCTTCCTCTTTTGCTTGAGGAGAAGGGTTCTATTTATAGAAGAAATAGGGAAATGAAGGGTTAAGATTGAATGGTTTAATCAAGGGCCAAGTTTGAAAGTTGGGGATCCATGTGCACAATTGGCACCAATAAAATGGTGACAAGTGTCAACATAGGATTGGGTTGAGAGAAGAGGTTGGAGGCATTAAAGGCCTGAGAAGACCTCATGGTTATCTAGAAGGCAAGGGTCAAGTCTAAATTAAGATTACCCACTGGATTAAGAGTTAATCCAAGGATAAACCTTTGTGCAAATGTTTAAGAGATAATCATGGTCAAAGCATTAAAGGCTTGATGAGACCTTTGGGTTGGGTAGAGGTTGAGTCAAAACAAATGTTTTAACCATGTGGGAGGGTTGAATTAACCATTAATGGTTATTGGAGACTTTGGGGATTAAGTGGTTGAAGGTTGGAAGCTTTCAAAGGTTATCCAAGACTTTGAGGGTTAATTTGTTGAACACACAAAGCATTAATTGCTTTTCAAAGACTTTGGAGTCTTTGAGAAGTGACTCCAATTTGCTTAGGAATGTGACAATATTTAGGGGATGGATTAGGCTAATTAGGAAGGGTTTAGAAGAATCTAGAAGGGGTTTAGGCATACAAGTGGATTTTGTAGGAAAATGCAAGTGGGAGAAATTTTGGTATTTTCAATTAAAATAAAATCATTTATTTCAATTAAATGGTGTAAGTTGAATTTGGATAAATATTTAAATAAATATTAATTTATTTAAATGAGAAAAAGAAGATAAAGCATTTAAATGCTTGAAGACTTTGAGGGAAACCATTAAAGGCTTGAAGACTTTAAGGAAAACCATTAAAGTCTTTAAGAAGACTATAGAAGGAAGCCATCAAGTTTGAAGACTTTAAAGCCATCAAGTTTGACTACTTTAAGGGAAACCATTAAAGGTTTCAAGTGGGTGAGGATAAATAGGATTTTAAATAAATAATTTATTTAAAATAGTTGTGCAACTTGCTTTTGTAGGAAAATACAAGTGGGTGGAGGGTAAAGGTGATTTAAATAAATTATTTATTTAAAATAATTGTGCAACTTGCTTTTGTAGGAAAATACAAGTGGGTGGAGGATAAAGGTGATTTAAATAAATGATTTATTTATTTAAATGTGAGAGGTGGGATTTTGGGGGATTTAAATAAATATTAATTTATTTAAATGTGAGAGGTGGGATTTTGGGGGATTTAAATAAATATTAATTTATTTAAATGTGAGAGAAGATTTAATTAAACAAATATGATTTATTTATTTAATTAATGGTATGAATTTGGTTAAGTGAATTAAATCAAATAAATTGAATAATTTATTTAATTAATAGGAGAATGGGGTTAAGATGAATTAATTAAATATTAATTTAATTAATTATTAATTGATGGTTAAATAATCAAATAAATACTAAGTATTCATTTAATTAAGTGGACAGATTTATGTGACTACATTTGCCCCTCTTTGAGACGGTGCAGTTTATCGCGTCGTTTCAAAGAAAGAAAAATAGGTATGAAGAAATGCCCCATAAAATGTAAATTTAATGGGTGGTATGCCCCCTCGAGAGATGGGCCGAAATTTTTTGAAAAATCGGGCGATCTCTCGAAAAAGAATGAAAAGCGGAGGGGAGGTAGAATAGAAGAAATTAGAACTAATGATGAAAGAATGGGAGAAAATGGAGTGAATATGAAGAAACAACAAGCCAGCGAGTACCCTGAGGTCATGCAAGAGATACATAGTAGATGTAGTGTGGGGTTTTGATTGATGCTATACAATTGATCAAAATTGGTTGGACAATCTGGTGCAATCGGTTGAATTGCCCCGGTCAAGTCAAAGCGTGACAGTTGATGTCAGTTGGTCGCTTGGACATGATAAAGTCTGAGTAAGTGAATCAAAGTGACCTGATGGTGACTTAGACAATTGATGTAATTGCCCGATGAAGTCAAGGTATATGAAGCAAAATACTCGTTGAGACGTAGACAATTGATGTAATTGTCCGTTGGATTGTGTTTGATTGGTTTGATCAATTGATAATGTGTGTGTGATGGATGGTTGTGGGGAATCATGGTAGCCCCGTTGAGACTAGGTCATTATGATAAATGCCTGATGTAGTCTAGGATTACCATAATCGATTACCTGTTGAGACCCGAAGATACTTGATCAGAGTATCTGTTGATAGTCTAGGTGTGTGGGAGTCGATGTATCTGTGTAGACAGAGCAACTTGCTGGATTGTGTGGATGAATGAGGATGGGAAGCGATGAAGGGATTAGGATGATGTTGATGATCAAGATAGGGAGGGTGAGGGGGGATTTGATGTTAGATAGAAGATATGGAGGACTAGGATCGAGTCCTATGGAAGAAGATGAGTAAAATAGAGTATGCATTATTATGACTACGTATGCATGATATGCAGCTATTATGAATGTATGGATGGGTGGAATGCAACGAAATGCAATATATACAAATGAGATGGAATGACGATCCATGGTGCTTTATTTTTCATCATTGAGCTTTAAAATGTTGTAAGAAAATACAAGCAACTTGACATAAAGATTCAAGATGACCAGAGTATTTCTTACATGGATTTTTATATAGCAAGTTAATACAAGCAACTTGATATAATGGATCAAGTTGACCTGAGTATTGCTTGCGGAACAGACAAGGATTATCTCCGTTCATGCATGACTTGGATCGTCCTCCTTGATCTTAGGCTGATCATATCCTGAGACAAGTGCATACCGTACTAAGAAATAAAAACCTTTATCCAAATTGGATGAGGAGGAACCAAAAAATGAGCATTGTACCTGTAAACAAATAGTATATACATAAAGAATAAAAGAATATGGATCCTTGGTAATGGTTCATGCTCATATGGTCGAGGTATACGCTGTAGTCAACAAGCCGTAGTGATCTATGACTGCATTTTTGCCTATGATCACATAGCTTAGTGAACTTCCCACGTAGACACCATTAGTACATGCCCCAGAACTTCATCGGAAATAATGCACAAACGATACAAAACAATGTTGAAAAGATCCCGATACAGATAAACAAATGAATTACTCACAAATCAACCAAGTATTTGACAGCCTAACAAAATTTTCTTGTCAAAGAAAACATCATCTTGTCTTTGTTTTGGTAAGGAAGGATGCATCCTTGTTTTAAAGACAGTTTTGGATTGTTGATGTGGATTGTGTGGTTGTTTGGTAAATGGTCATTGTGTGAGTAGTTTGTCGCAATGTTTGTTTTGGTATCTGCATGGATGAGTATGTACAAGGTGTTGCCATGTTTTTGTGTGATTTTTCAATGGTTTTGTCGATGTTTTTGGATTTTGAATTGTTTTGAATGTTTTTGGTATTTTTGCGAGATATTTTTGAATGTTTTTGGATTTTGCGAGACATTTTTGAATGTTTTTGTATTTTGCGAGACATTTTTGAATGTTTTTTCCAATGAATCACCAGTAATGTAGAATCCACTTCCATCATCTAGATTGTAAGGGCATTGCCCCCAAGTTGGACATGATTTATGAAAAAGCGGGATGCAAGATGTATGGAGTACTATCATAATTGCAGAGGAATAACAAGCCATGGTTGATGGATGGATGGATGTATGTATGAAGTAGATGTGATCGCCACAAGTCTGAAAGATAATGGAGCCATAGCCTTTACGAGTGGCGCCTGTTTGCCAGGTTTTCACCATCGTTCTTACCCAAGGTGCCACCGGAGTGGTTGTTCACCGTTTGGATGCATGATTTTTCTTTACTTTTTTGAATGTTTTTATATTTTCTTCAGGACATTTTTCTGAATGTTTTTTGGTATTTTCTGATAGGCAGGGGAGCCTGATGCTCTATATAGCTTATGTGTAAAACCGTTTGAGGTGCATGCTGTTGATTGGATCTGCGAGCGGTTCTCTGTCTGATGTAGCCAACTGATATGCCCCGGACCCAAATACAGCAGTGACAACATATGGGCCTAGCCAATTTGATTCAAACTTGCCTTGATGTTCTCTGTTTGGTTGGTTGCGAGGATTCTCTCGAAGAACAAGATCACCTACCTCAAATGTACGAGGTCTAACTCGGTGATTGTAGCTTCTACTCATGCGCTGCTGATAGGCTTTGAGATGGTTGTATGCAGCTTGTCGCTTCTCATCAAGTAGCTCCAAGTCCTGAAGGCGTGAGACTCTGTATGCGTCATCATCAATGAGATTGTGCAAGGAAACCCTTAATGATGGTATCTCGACCTCAATAGGCAAGATAGCTTCTGCACCATAGACCAATGAATAAGGAGTTGCACCTGTAGGGGTTCGAATGCTAGTTCGATATGCCCATAGCGCTGGATTCAATTGAACATGCCAATCACGACCGGCATCATTGACTGTCTTCTTTAGGATCCTCAATATGTTTTTATTGGATGCTTCGGCCTGACCATTGCCTTGTGGGTAATAGGGAGTGGAAAAGCGGTGTTGGATATGAAATTTCTCACAAAGCTCACGAACATCCTGATTTTTGAAAGGAAGACCGTTATCTGTGACAATGGACATGGGCACACCATACCGGCAGATGATGTAATTGAGGATGAATGAGGTGATCTGCTTGCCGGTGACTTGGGTAAGTGGAACAGCTTCGATCCACTTGGTGAAATATTCGGTGGCGGTAATAATGAATTTATGGCCATTGGATGAAGATGGATGGATTTTACCCACAAGGTCAAGGCCCCATTGACAAAAAGGCCATGGTGTTGTGATTGGTTGCAGTTCTTGTGCTGGTGCATGTATCAGGTCACCGTGAACTTGACATTTCTTGCACTTCCTGACAAAGTAGTAGGAATCCTTTTCCATAGAGGGCCAATAGTATCCAGCTCGCATGATCTTCTTGGCTAGTGATGGACCACTTGAGTGAGTCCCGCAAATTCCTTCATGTACCTCTTCCAAAGCCTTTGTTATCTCATCTTGTTCCAGACATCGAAGGAGAGTACCATCAAGACTACGTCGATATAGGGTTTCAGCAATAATGGTATATCGAGCAGTTTGGCGAATGAAGGTTTTTCGTTGGTTATTTGATTGGTCGGGAGGAAGGGTGTGATCGCGGAGATAGGTGTAGAACTCACCATACCATGGGGATTCAGAACCGACAAGGTGACATATCATTTCAAATTCCGGGATATCATAAGTGGGAATCCAAAGCTGTTCTACCAAGAACTCGTAGCGTGTTGAATTCTGTGGAAGATCTAGTAGAGATGCGATGGTAGCCATGGCATCAGCAGCTCGATTCTGATCTCTTGGTATCTGCTCAAAAGTGATAGTAGTAAATGATGTTTTTAGATTGTCCACCATTTGCTTGTATGGCATGAGTTTATCATCTTTGGTCTGATATTCATCTGTTGCTTGTCGAATGACTAGTTGGGAATCGCCATATACTTGTAGTTCTTGTAATTTCCATTGTATGGCTAACCTGAGTCCTGTGATCAAGGCCTCATACTCTGCTATGTTGTTTGTGCATGGAAATGTGAGCCTGTAAGACTTCGGGATGCTATCACCTTGAGGTGTGATAAACAAAATGCCTGCCCCCGAGCCGTGCCTAGTGTATGAACCATCAAAATATAGTTTCCATGGTTGTGCTTCTGTGATCATGAATATCTCTTCATCTGGAAAATTGGAAATGAGAGGATGATCGCCTATGAGTGGTGCATCGGCCAATTGATCTGCAATAACTTGCCCTTTGATAGCCTTACGGTCCACATACTCAATATCAAATTCACTTAGAATCATCACCCATTTGGCTAAGCGACCTGTCAATGCTGCTTTGCTGAGTAAATACTTGAGTGGATCAATTTTTGCGATGAGTTGTACCTTGTGTGTTAACAGATAGTGCCGCAATTTAGTGGCTGCCAGGATTACTGCTAGGCAAGCTCGCTCAATAGGTGTGTAATTGAGTTCATAGCCCACAAGTGTGCGAGAGATGTAGTAAATAGCACACTCTTTTCCTTCTGCATTATGTTGTGCCAGTAGTACACCCAATGCTGTACTTGTTGCTGAGATATAGAGCAATAATGGTCTACTTGGATCTGGTGGCATCAGCAATGGTGGATTCATGAGATAGTCTTTAAGCGCCTGAAATGCTTGCTGGCATCTGTCATCCCACTGAAAGCGGATGTTCTTGTGTAGCAGGTGTGTGAATGGGTGACACTTATCAGCCAATTGTGCAATGAATCTGCGGATAGATTGAAGCCGTCCTTGTAGTGTTCTTAGCTGACTGATATTCTTTGGAGGTGGCATGTCCATTATTGCCTTAACCTTTGCTGGATCGACCTCAATACCTTTGCTTGAGACAATGTATCCTAAAAGCTTCCCGGAGGTCACTCCGAAGACACATTTCTTTGGGTTGAGTCGAACATGGTATTGTTCCAGTCTATCAAAGATTTTATCTAAGATGTGAAGATGTCCTTCTCTAGTAAGTGATTTTGCTAGTAAATCATCCACATAATCTTCCATTATAGTATGCATCATGTCATGGAAGATGGTGGTCATTGCTCTTTGATAGGTCGCTCCTGCATTCTTTAGACCAAAAGGCATTACATTCCAGCAGTATGTGCCCCATGGACATGTGAAGGCTGTCTTATGTTGGTCCTCTGGTGCGATCTTTATTTGATTGTATCCTGAAAAGCCATCCATGAGTGAAAGCATGGCATGTCCTGCTGTCAAATCTACTATGATGTCGATATTTGGTAGAGGGAAAGTCATCCTTAGGACATGCCTTATTTAGATCTCTGAAGTCAGTACAAATGCGGATGCCCCCTTTTGGTTTGCCGACAGGCACAATATTGGAGATCCATTCTGCATAATCAATTGGTCTAATGAAACCAACATCCAGGAGTTTCTTGAGTTCTGTTTTGACTAGCACGGCAATCTTAGGATGCATCTTACGAAGCTTCTGCTTGACAGGTTTGGCTCCTTTTTCTACTGTGAGATGATGCCTGACTAAATCAGGATCAAGCCCAGGCATGTCTGCATATGACCATGCAAAGTTGATCTGACGCTTCTGGAAGAACTCTATAAATTTAGGCTGTTCCTCTGGAGTGAGAAGGGATGCCAGATGTATAATATGAGGATTTTCAGGAGTCCCCACATTGTATTCGTTAGTCTCCTCAATGAGAATCGTCGATCGTTCCTGTTGTGTACTAGCAGGGAGAATGTCAAACCCTTCATCCTCAAGTGCCTCACAGAGGTTTTCACCGTTGGATACGCTCTTTCTTTTTACTTTTGTTGGATCAAACAGTGCCACAGTGTGGTTTTCACTGGAAGATCCATGTTTTATTGTTATATTTTTGCAGCTGAAAGGTTTGGCATCCGCCCCGAAGTATGCTGCGCTATTAAGTTCAATGGCGAATCCAGCTTTGTGATCCCCGCTTGGTAGGTTATCCCTTAATTCCAAAAAGTCAATGATAGCCTCATCGTTTTGGAAGAAATCAAGACATGGGGGATTTGGTTGGTTCCATTCGATGAGTTCAGGGTGGACAATGGGCATTACTTCATCGATTAGATTAAGTTCGTTAGAGGTATCAGTGAGGGTCAAGACAGTGTGGTGAAGGTCGTTGATGGTACTTTCCCTATCAGAATCAGGCGTAGGATGAGACGTAGGGTCTGTGGAAGATGTTTCCAGCTCAGGAACCCAAGTGGTCTTTATCTGTGCTTCTCCGTAAATAGGGATGTCTTTGCGTGGTGGAGGTGGTGATGTGTCTTCCTCATCTGAAGTATTAAGCTGTATAGAATCAAATTCCCACTCATGTGAGTCGGTCTCTGAATCACTTTCCAGCATCCGATTGCTATACCATATTGGGATGTCTCTGGAGTTGAACACGGCAGGTGTGATTGGTTTATGTATCTTTGTGGTGATCGGTGCTGCAGGAACTGTGATGGGGTTTAAAGGATTTGTTACTGGAAGTATCGGTAATGGTGACTCAGTGGCTTCTGCTGGAACTACTGGTGCCATAGATGCTGCTGCGGGTTCCAATATAGTTGCTGCTACAAATGGTGTTGCTGATAGGATTACTGGTTCGTTTGATGGGATGAGTGACATTGGTGATGGTGGAGTTGTGAGCCTTGAGGGGGCAGTGGGGATAGTGCTTGATGGTGCTTTGATTATGAAAGGTATCCTCTTTGCAGTAGGTGGGCAAAATGGTTTGCTGGGTTTTCCTTTGAATCTGAGTTTAGGAAGGATCTCTTTTTCAAAGCCAAGGCCTGTATTACCTTTGGGCTTGAATTCTGGTAGTAGAGGTTCGTGTCGTCCTTGTTTGCAGTATCCTAAAGCACTCTGACCATCATATCCCATTCTTTGCATAATGAGGAGGCCTTTGCCATATTGTTCCGTAGGAAGTGTAACTTGGGGTTTGTCAGTGGTGATGGGATCTTTATAGATCCAGTCCGCCAGGTCCTCATCTTGTGTCTCTTCCTCTTGACTCTTTCCAAGAATGAAAGGCGTTAAGGCACATGGAGGCGTGATTAGTGGTTGCTGGAGCAACTGCTGTGGTTTACCATGTGTTCTAGGAGAAGTGGGCATTTGTCCCACACAAAAGAGCTGACTCAAGTTGTATTCTCCAGGACCTTCCTCTGCGATTTTCATCTTAAGCTTTTCTTGCTTGGGTATAGGGGTGTTTGAACTAGCAAGAGAGGCGGGATTTACATATGATGTGGAGGAAATGGCTTCCCTATTATTAGGAACAGTAATTTCTGGTTGATGGCTGATATTATGGCAAAATGCAAAGGGATTTGCATCGCCCAGGATTGTGATCTCTGCACCATTATGTGGGAACTTGATACATTGATGGTAGGTAGATGGAACAGCTTGCATGGCATGTATCCAAGGTCTCCCTAATAATAGATTATATGGCAGAGGAAGGTCCAGAACCTGACAAATGATATGCTTTACCACAGGGCCCACTCGGATTGGTAGTACCACAGCTCCTTTGGATGAACGCTCTGCATCATCATAGGCTTTGATGGTGATCTTCTTACGAGGATCCACTGATTCTATTGCATATCCCAATGCTGTGACCAACTGTAGTGTGCAAATGTTTAGGCCTGCTCCATTATCGATCAAGACTCGCTTGATCCTATGTTGGTTGACGAAGCCTTCAATGTGGAGTGAGGCGTTATGAGGTTGCTGGAAGGAAGAGTTGTCACTTTCAGAAAAAGTGAGACAAGGTGATGACTTTAGACTTCCAACCATGGCTTGAAATTGGTCCGTATTTAGATTTGCAGGGACTGACGCCTCTTGGAGTGCTTGATCCAAGATTGTTTTATGAGAGGGTGACAGACGCAAAAGCTCCAAAATGGATATAAGTGCAGGGGTTTTGTCTAATTGTTCCACAAGATTGTACTGCTTTGGGACGGAGGTGGTGCCTTGTGGAGCTGCCTTGATGGTGACCTTGCCACGACGTGTAACAACATTGCAATTTGAGGTGGGATTTTTGAAGGTTATGGTTGCAATTTGTTCACTGGCATCATACAGGTGATTTACAGTGTAATTATACGCAGCTTGCGTATAATCAGTGGTATCAGGACCTCGACTGGACGTCGAAGGACCCCTTTGATCTTGCGATGGAAGTGGATTCTTGAACATCTGATGATCATTATTGGTTGTTTTTGGGTCATGCCCTTCAATTTCAATTTCTCCTCGGTCAATAAGATCCTGAATGAGATCTTTCAATCGGTGACAATTACTTGTCTTGTGTCCTCTTCCTTGATGGAACTCACAGTGTTCAGTATCTTTCCACCATGCTGGTTTGACTTGAGGCTCATAGTTTGATAGCTTAGGTAGAGTGACCAAATTTTGAGAGAGGAGTTGTCGCAACACTGTTTCAATGGGTTCCCCTAAGGGAGTGTATGTGCGTTTTTGTTTTTGTGGACGAGGTCTTGGTTCATCATGAGATGTGATGCGACCTTGATTAAGAGGAACATTTGTGTTATTTTGAGGTGGAGGATTTTGTCCTGCAAACCGAACCACAGGTTGTGCATTTTGGACAGTCCGAGCATCCACAACTCCATCGTTGACGATGTTCTTATTCTTGTTCCAGAAGTTCGGTTTATCGCTATTGAAGCGCGGGCGAGGAGCATCTTTTGGTTCATTAAAGATTTTGATGAGTCCTTTTTTGATGAGTGCCCTTTCACATTTTATACCCTTGGTGATCATATCGTTAAAAGAGTCTGTGTCTTTGACATCCAGGTGAAATTCCATTTCTTCGTTTAAGTTGGAAATGAAAATTTCCACTAGTTCTCGTTCAGGTAACTGAAGAGAATGTCTGCTAGACATTTGGCGCCATCGTTGCAGGAATACTGCGAATAATTCACCTAGTTTTTGTTTGGTGTTGCATAGATCAGCCATGGTGATGTCGCGTTCAATATTATAAGAGTAATGAGATAGGAACTTCTGGATGAGTTCCTCAAATGTTCTAATGCCACCTGGAAGTCGGGAAAACCATGATGTGGTTGTTCCTCCCAAGCTTTGGGGAAAAAGGCGCATTAGGTATGTGTCCTCATAAGCTACTTCAAGACAAGCAGAATGAAATTCTCGGACATGATCACGGGGATCCCCCTTTCCTCTATATTTTTCAAATTTGGGTGTTTCAAACCCGCGTGGAAAGGGTGGCATATAAAGATTCCTATCAAACGGATAGGGACAGATGTCGTTAAGTGAAAATTGATTGGTCTTAACACCACTATGAAGTTGTTGGGCGAGATTCGCGACTTGTTGCCGCAACATCTCCATTTCATTTGGAGGAGGAGGTGGTGGGTTACCTCGAGGAATGTTATATCTAATGTGATTTCTACCCCTTTCCTCCTCATGGTGACTTTGTCTTTCTGATGCTTGTCTTAATTGGGCAAGATCAAAGTCCGAGGGGAGTTTGGCTCCTTCTTGAGCGAGTTTTAAGAAGTGAGCATCCGCATTGCTCCTTAATATTTCATCAAATAATCTGTTGAAGTGAGGGTTATGCTGAGCCCTTTCGATTGTTGAAGGAGTGGGAGTACTTGGGTTTTCATCAGTTACAGTTCCTCCAAGTGCTTCTTGAAATTCATTGAGGTTGTCTTCTTCTTCCTCAATTTCTATTTCTCGTTGCCTTGATCGCGATCGGGTTTGAGCCATTTTGTTTGTAAGTTTGTGTTGAAGTTGATTGAAGATGATGATGAGTTATTGATGAAAGATTGATGATTGGTGATTTGTATTGTATGGGGATCTCTAGCACTTTAAGGTAGATGTAACCGAAATTCCTTCTTTGAATTGCTTGTTTGTTTTGAGGAGTTTGGATGTGATAAGGTGTAGAGAAATCTGAGATGTGTTACAGATTTTGACTACCTAGCAATGAGAGGATTCACTCATGAACTAGTTTTAACCTGCGTAGATGTGTCTCTTAGGATGAGCTTATCCTAGATGTAGAAACAATCTAAAAGTGATGTGATGTGTTTGATTTCAAGCAATATCTAAAAAAGGAATCTTGGGACAAGAACCTCTTAATGTTTTGAGAGTTTTGGGATGAATTGATGATGGAAAAATGATGTATGAATGAGATGATGGATGTTTTGTTTTCAACTTTAATAAAAACTTTGTGTTACAAATGGAACAAACTCTACTTCTTCCCTTTCAGGCGTTGGTGGCATTTCTCGAGCTGTGTTGTAGGTGATACAGATGTTTGGGAAGAAGTTGGGATTAATCTTTCCTCCTTGATTTTTGTGATAACTCAGAGCTCTATATTGCATAAAAGCTCTGCGGTTCAATGATTCGGAATCAAACTCGTTTGTTTTACCTTGAAGGTATAGACGCATGCGATGTAGAAAGACTCTATGGGAGACAAAGATTTGTCGATTGATATAGAAGAATTTCCTCCTTTTGATCAAAGCCTTTGAGCTTAGTGGTCTCCTTTTCAAGGTGATATTCTGATGACAC